>NC_133656.1:142456536-142645254 GCF_009905375.1 Apium graveolens | reverse complement strand
ATCAAGTTTCTTCCTGAATGATGCTTTAATCTGCTTCCCTTTTTGGCAGGCATCACACAGTCCATCCTTAGAAAACTCCACTAGAGGAATGCCTTTAACCAGTTCTTTCTTTACTAGCTCATTCATGGTCTTGAATTTTAAATGGGATAGCTTTTTGTGCCATAGCCAACTTTCATCCTGACTTGCTTTACTGAGAAGACAAGTAACTGATTCTGCACTAGATGAGTTGAAATCAGCTAGGTACACATTTCTTTTTCTCACACCAGTGAGAACCACTTTGTTGCTTCTTTTGTTAGTCACAACACAAGCTTCTGAGTTGAAGGTTACTGAATTGCCTTTATCACAAAGCTAGCTGATACTCAACAAGTTATGTTTGAGACCATCCACTAAGGCAACCTCCTCAATGATGACATTGTCCTTTGAAATCAAGCCATATCCCACAGTATAACCCTTGCTGTCATCTCTAAAAGTAATACTTGGGCCAGCTCTCTCCTTGAACTCTGTGAGCAGGGTAGAATCACCAGTCATGTGTCTTGAACAACCACTATCCCAGTACCATAGATTCTTTATGTTTCCCTGCACACATCAAAATTAAATCAGGTTGATTTTGGTACCCAAGTTTCCTTGGGTCCTGCCTTGTTAGCTTTCTTTTTCTATTTCTTAGGCTTTATCTCATTTAACTTGAGGATGTCAGATTCATCCTTAGTCATTTGAGTTGGGCCTTTGAAACCATTCATTATAACAGAATTATCATGCATACTTTGATTAACAGGGAATGGCATGCTATTAGTGAACATGTTATTCCAGTAAGGCATGCTAAATGGCATTTGTGGCATACTAAATGCAGCATAATAGGGATTAGGTGCAAATGGCATATTAGCAAATTGTGCATTCATATTCTGTGTAGACATAGCATTCATAGGCATGGGAGGCATGGCATTCATGTTTGGAAAGTGAGGTGGCACATACATGGAAGTAGGCATGGCAGATTTGCAATTAACAAACAAATAATTTACACTACCACACTTGACACAGATTTTTCTTGGAGCATATTTATCAGGTGTGTAGTTATTGTGTTTTTTAATTCCTACTTTACCATTTCTATTATTTTTCTTTTTAGCCTCTATTTTAACCTCAATCTTTTCAAGTCTGTCACTTAATTGTTTGACAGTCATGTGACCAACATTAGCCTTTTTCCCTTTCTCAACTTGACTCGATTCTCCTGGAACAAAGTTCTTGGAAACAGATCCATACTTTTTATTCAACTTCAAGTTTGGCTTTACTGATAGGCTTGCTTACATTCGATGGATGAGGATTTGCATCAGTCGACGGATAACCCTTTTTATTATCCGACGGATGACCCTCATCATTCGTCGAGTCTACATCTGTTAACACTCCATCCACCAAATTTGGTTCTAATTTCTCCTTGTTCTTTTTCCAGGCTGCATCACAGAAGGACTCGATTCCTTGAAATTTGGTGATTTGAGCATGGACATCTCTAGATGTTTTCCATGCCTTAATCACCTCCTGTTCACGCTCGAGCTGCTTTTTCAAAATTTCTTCTTTCTTCAAGGACTCAGTTAATTCCTCCTTGGCAATCTTACACTCAATTCTTAATTTTTTAAAATCAATGAACTAAGACTCTAGCACATTATTTCTCTCACTCAAAAACAAATTGTTTTCTTTGATTTTAGCATTTTCTTTAGTAAGAGACTTAAGTGTAACACGCAAATGATATAACTCTGTAGACATGTCATTTATAGCATCATTACACTCAGCTTTAGATAAATGTGCAAGGTTTGTAGTAATTACCTGATTACTTGAAGAACTCGTTTCTGTTTCATGAGACTTGGCCATTAGGGCTAGATTGACATAGCTGACATCTTCATCTTCATCCAGACCATCTGCTGCCCAGTCATTTTCTTGTGTAATGAAAGCCCTTTCCTTTTGTTTGAGCAGCTCAAAGTATTTTTGCTTATAATCCACAGGCTCAAACTTTTTCTTGCTTGAATCTGACTTTCTACACTCACTGGCAAAGTGCCCTGCCAAGCCATATTTGAAACATTTGAATTTTGATTTATCCACCATGTTTCTATTTGGCTTGGCTGCTCTAAAGTTATTTTTGAACTTGAGCTTGGCAAATCTTCTGGAAAGAAATGCTAAATATTCATCAATGTCTTCCATGTCATCTTGGCTCAAAGAATCTTCACTTTTTACTGCAATCCCCTTGCCCTTGTTTTCACAGACCCTTGAAGTTGATTCAACAGCTTTCATCTTCATCTCCTTCTCCTTCTCTAACTCAGCAAGTAGTGCAATGGACCCTCCTTTCTTTTTTCCTCTCTCCATCCTCTCATCTTGCTCTATTTCAAGCTCATATGTTTTCAGGATGGCATACAGTCTCTCCAAAGTAAACTTCTTATAATCTTGTGAGTTTCTCAATGAGACTATCATTGGTTTCCATTCGTTTGGAAGTGATCTAAGGAATTTTATATTGGAGTCTTTTGTCTGATAGACCCTTCCATGCAACTTTAGAGCATTTAGCAGTTTTTGAAACCTACTAAAAATGTCAGTGAGTGACTCACTTTCTTCATTATGAAAATGCTCATATTGCTGAATCAGTAGCTGCATCTTATTTTCTCTAACTTGCTCAGTGCCATCACAGATGATCTGTATTGTATCCCAAACATCCTTGGCAGTTTTGCAGTTGATAATGTTATCAAACATATCACCATCAACTCCATTAAACAGGATATTCATAGCCTTTTTATCCTTTCTGACTTGTTCAATGTCAGGATCAGACCATTCATGCCTTGGCTTGGGGACAGATGGCTCATTTCTAGTTGCAGCTCTCATTGGTACATGAGGCCCTCTTTCTATGCAATCCACATATGCCTCATCTTGTGAAAGCAAATGAAGATGCATATTTACCTTCCAATGATGGTAATTATCTTTATCCAGAAAAGGAATCTTGACTCCAACATCCTTCTTGTTCATCTTGCTGTATTGTTTTGATCTTTAAACTCTTTGTACTTCAAGAGCTTGCTCTGATACCAATTGTTAGTCCCTTAACAATATAACAAGAATTACAGAAGGGGGGTTGAATGGAATTCTTGAAACTTTTTCTTGAATAAAAATTGTTCTAACTCAATTATATATATCAGTGTGAATTAATTAGCAGAATGTGGAATAATCACTTGAAATGAATCAAAACACAAGTAAATAAAAACAAGAGTCTTTAAAAACTTTTTGGTGGATTTGAATGATTCCACCAGAGATATATAATATATATCGAGAGAACTCTGTGTGCAAAAAGCTCACAGCTGCTTACAAATGAACAACTAAGAATGTAGAGAAATACTTAGAATTCAGCTTACAAATATTTCTCTCTTGGTTGCTTGGTTTCTTAGTTGGTTGTTCTATTTGCTACTTCTTGGTTTATATATCACCAAGATTACAAAGCAATAAGACAAGATAATAAAAACAAAAACTATCGAGTCTATTAAAATGCTACTTCATTACTCTATTCCAGCATCTTTGAATATCTTCATAATAGCATGGAAATGGCAATGCTTCTTTGTTCTCGAAAACCCAGTTGAATAGGCTACCACATTCCATTTGCATACATTCAACGCATATGACTGTGTTGTCACTGTCAACATATATTTGAATTCTTTATCCGTCAGGTTCATGATCATCCGTTGAGTTAATGATCATCCGTCGGGTTGTTCATCATCCATCGAATTCATTGTTCTTTATCCGTCGGGTAGCATGCAGGCACTTGACTTCATTTCATTTATGCAGAATTACAAGACATCACCTATGTACAATTAATCAACCTATTCTGCATATCTAGTTAAAGTCAACATGACTTAAGTACTACTGCAGATTCTAAACAATGTGTATGCAGAAATGTGCTACAGACTTATTGTTACATAAACTACTCACTCGATGGATAATAAATCATCATCCGTCGGGACTATATTGAGTCATCTGTCGGGACTATAATCCTTATCCGTCGAGTGCTACAATTTCACTAAGTAAAATCTACCAAGGTGTTTTGTTAATGAAATCATCAAGTTCACAACATATACATAACAATATTAAAGTTGATTTTAATAAAAAAAATATTAGTTTTTGAAATTCAACGTATGTATGTATGAGAAAATGTTAGTTTTTTATTTACACTACTGTTAACAAAGTAAGATTAAGTTATATGTATGTGTGTGTTAGCATGTAAATTATTGCATGTTACATCTCTTAGTAAATTATGATGGTTTCAATTATTTATATGCTAAATATCTGATTTATGTACATGTATAATCATTATTAACATCTAGTGAGATAATTGATTACTTAAATAACACGCATTTACAATTATTCAAAAATTAAAATTATGTAAGAAATAAATTGCTATAATTTATATATGATATTCATATTATCATTGACAAACAATCCATATCTATTTTTTACGCAACCGGGTATCAATCATGGATGTAACATAAAAATGAATTATATATTTTTAAGATTTATTATTGATATTCATGATTTTTTCAAGAATTCGAAAGAAAAAATATATTTATATCGTTATTTAAACCATTTTTAAGTTTCTTTCATTACGACTCTAATATTTCTTCATATAATAATTTGATAACATTTTATACTATTCTTCTAAAATTAAAAAATTTCAGTTCGATAAAGTTTTATAAATATCAGTTGAACTGGTTAATTTCTTCAAATTATTGAACAATATATGTTTTTTCCTTAAATAATATAAAATGTATTGAATCAAATGCTACAATATAGTATATATATAACTTTTATTTGAATAATTCAAAATATTAAAATAATTTAAAATATTTGTACAATATTATCTTGATCAATGAATATTGTTGATCTAAAAGAATTCTTTTTAAAAAGTTAGTTTTTTAAAGTGAGAAATGAAAAATAAATCGATTTTGATGTATAATCGTAGTTTTAACAAATCTAGTGAGATCTCATTTCAAATTTCAAATATTCTTAAAATTGGGACAAATCTCAAAAATAATAATGCGTTGCCAGTGAAGTTAGTAATTTTAATATAAATAATCAATTGATTTGATCCTATAAAGATCTCAAACACATTAATTTATATTAACGTAAGATATTAAAAAAATTTCACATTATTGGTAAGATATTCTCGCCGAGTGTAACACCCCCAGATCCGGGGTCGGGAATCCGGGTTGTCACGGTCTTTCTTTCCACAATATCACTTTACTTAATTAATAATAAATACCCTCATGCTGTGACCCCACACTAACACACACCACAACTCGTTATAGTCTCAGAGATGAAATTGAAATAAGTACAAGTCTTTGAATCCACAATTTAAAATTATTACAACCCAAAATGATTACTTGATAATTTACAGTTAATTGCCATTATCTGCCACAAGTTATAATTATACATAATTGGATTCTCAAGAGTAGATGGTCTAAACTACAATGGATCTACCTCTGCAGCTATAGCAGCTACAATATCAGCGGGAAGACGCGGGACGCTTCCCACGCGCTTGCGCTGGGTCTGCTGGAGTCTGGCCATCTCTCCTAACTGTTGTTGTGTGATGAAGAAATAAAGCAAGAGTGAGCCTTACAGCTCGCAAGATAATATGTAGTGATAACAATAACACAAGTATCTAAATGGATACTTACTAAAATCTTTATCGTGTGTAAGATAATTACTTACTAGATATAAGTAAAAACAAGGAATGAAGTTACCAATACTTCCCCACACTTATATCATTTATAAATCTACTTGAACTATCACCGTTCAAAGTATAATAAAATTCACGAGGTCATCCCATAGATGAGACCACAAATAAACTTGAAAATATTTGATCTTTGAAACATTTTGAAAAGAAATGAAGTTACGAGATACTTCATTCAATGGATACACCAATAAAAATGTTTGACCCTGTCAATGCTTCGGCAACCACCCATTAGTAGCCTTTCGATCGAAATGCTACGGGTAGTGTTGCAGAATTATCCAAATGGATGATGAACTCATTACGGGAGTTTACCGCGCCAGGAAGACCACTTACGATGATCAGTCGTAGTAGTACAACCCCACCATTTTCTACATGTAGAGGAGAACCTGTCGGATTTACTTGTCAACCGAACACTGAACTCCTAAGGAATGGACCGCCTTAGCGGAACTTCCAGGCCATTTGGGCCAATATAATAAGGCTGGGCCGGCGCTACTCGACCACTTACGCCACTCCTAGTTCAGATGAAATCCATGACTCTGAAACGTAAAGCTCGTTTCCCCCTTTCCCCAAGTAGAAACTTGTTGATACGGCTCCACCAAGAAGTCGTATCTAGTTGGAAAGGAAAACTCACCGATATTTCCCAGGCGATGCCTGTTAATGGATTAACTTGTTCCAAGAATTTTACTTCCCGAATATTGGGTAAGTAATCAAAAACTCTTTTACCAAGACAGCAACCTTGTTGCGAATATAAAACACACCACCGAGCCGGATCCCCCATGTTTTGAGCGAGTATTTAAATCTCCTTTTTAAAAGGAAGATTTTAAATATAAAAATAGTTTTGGGATCCGCTCTAACTTTTGAAAATCATTTTAAAGACTCGAAAACACTTTAAAGAGTGTTTGGAGTAAAACTGATTTAATGAAGTAAATCAGTCCCCCGAATATTTAGAAAATGTCTGAATATTATTATTTAAATAATATTCCCATAAAAATAATCTTTATAAAATAATTGAAGTAGAAGTATTAAAACTTATACTTGAAATGAATAGCAAATAATCAAAGATATACTTATACGAAAGTAATATCTTTATTTGAATAATCAAAAATAAGTTTGATTATCGACACCTTATTCTTTAATAAAATAAAGAATATATTTCAGCAATTAATCGGAGTCATAGATCCTCAAATGAATATTCAAATAATATTCAATAAATAAAATAAGCTGAGTCATAATACCTCGAATGAATATTATAAATAATATTCATTAAATAAAATAAAGGAGTCATACATCCTCAAATGAATATTCAAATAATATTCAATAAATAAAATAAAGTTTAAAGCTATCGAATAAACCTTATTCGATTTATAGTTTGGAAAACTATAACCATATATATATATAAATATATATATATATATATATATATATATATATCCATATCCATATTAAATCTACTCGGGATCCTCGACTCCCGGTTTTAGAAAATATTTTCACCCTTGGGTCCCTATACTAAGGGTATATGCAAGATACAACTATCCTCTAGCATAGGTATTATCAAATAAACCAACAGATATACATCTCAAGAATATAAAACAGGCATGCATATATACCATATCACATGCTACAATATATCGCAACATTTGCTAAATAACAATCATGCAATATCACAAGATAATGCATATACATACATTTACATCACAACAACAGTGTATCGGATAGAATACTTGCCTGAGCGACTTGGGGGTGAGAAAGGCTCGGGACGAGTCTGGCAACCTATAAACAACAAGTAAGTTGGAATTAAACCAAAATCACTTGTAAGTCTATGCTTTAACTAACTTAGACTCTAATGCTAGTTTTACGCTCACCGATTCGCTTAAGTCACTCGGGTACCCTCGGCTCCACCATTTTTAATAACTTGACCTTTACGAGTTTTAACGCGATTCCTTCGCGAATGACTTACCAACTGCCTAACACACTTACCATAAATGTTTCATACATTAATTAACCCTTTTTTGGTCTTTAACCTACATTCCAAAATAAGGCGAGGGAAAAAGTTTCGTTCGCGAAACGCCGTTACTTGAAACGGTCGTTTCTCCTAAACCGTAAATCGGAATCGAACGAACTACATATCAAAACGAAGCTCGTAACATGAGCTATCTAAACATGGCAGTGGTCACAATTTAGCAGGGGGTTCTCGGGTCCTAATGCTATGCACAAAAACAGTCCAAAGAAAATCGGACGTTACGACGGCTATGTTTACGCGATTTCCCATTTTTAAAACTACCCACAATCATCACAAACCATCCTCAAATCCACACACATCAAACACCTATCCTTACCACATCATAACAATCCCAAACAATTCAATATTACTCATTCATACATATGCTTAACCTAACTTTAATCATGCTTTAAGTTTCTTTAAATCAAAACCACTAAATTATCATTTCATTTCACCACCATTCCAAATCTCAACTCTAAACATAACAACAAGATACCATAACATCTTACTCATCAAAATCACCTTATAATATATATGAACCTAGGGTTTGAAAGTGGTATACCTTCCTTGGATTGGTGGGTGAAGCTAGGAAGCCTTAATAAGCTTGGAGTAGTCTTAAGAAAGCTTGGATCTTCAAGAAAACAAGAAAAAAAACTCAAGTTAAAACTTGAAAACACTATTCATTGTCTTCTCCAATGATTAAATCAAGAAGCTAGAGAAAGAATTTGTGGCTTAAACTTATGATATAGCCATTACTAAGCATAAAGAAGGTTAGGGAATTTTCTTACCAATTAAGGATGCTTGGATCTTGATTTTGGAAATTTTTAGCTTTGAAAATGCAAGAAAGCCGAGAGCAAAGTGAAGACAATGCCTTGGTTGATTTTTTGATTTTGATGAAATGAATTGCTAGTTGGTTGGCTTGTTTTTGTTTTCCATTTAGCAAATTACCACCTTGTCCTTGCATTTGTGTGGTCCTAAATCAACCACACCTCCTTCCTTCCATGTCATGCTTATGTCACCCCTATGATGTCATCCTCCCTTCCTTGTCTCCTTTCTATTGGTTGGATGACATCACTCCCCTTAATCCCTTTGATTAACTCCCTAATCGTTTGCCTAATGACCGCTGATCTGTTGTACGGTTCGCTTAACTTTCGTTCTCGTTTATCGTTTGAAGGATCATACCCGGGATCTTATTACTTAGGTTCCCTTAACCTTTCTCAATACATTATATTCCTTTTTATGATCCTCTATTATAATCCTTTAATTTAAATCCTTTTTATTTTGTTACCTTATACTCAATTCTCTCCGTATTTTATGGATTTCCGGGAAAAACCAAAGTGTTCGGAATTGGGTTCTGACGATATTTACATACACTTATATACTTCATAGAGTATTAATAATATCCCAGAATATCCATAACAGAACCCCTATATAGTGTGGCACGAAAAGTTTTCTTATTCAGGTAAAACACTATTCACAAGGGTTACAAAACGTTGAAAAATTTTGGGGTTATTACAGTCTCCCCTCCTTAAAAGGATTCCGTCCCGGAATCAAACAGAAAACAATTGGGGGTACTTTTCTAGCATTGCGCTTTCTAGTTCCCAAGTCGATTCTTCCACATTATGATTCTGCCATAGTACTCTGACTAGCTTGATCACTTTGTTCCGAAGCACCTGCTCCTTCTTATCCATAATCCTTACTGGCTTCTCCACGTAAGTTAGATCTGGCTGCATATCCACCTGCTCGTACTCCACTATGTGCCTGGCATCCCGATGATACCTCCTTAGCATTGACACATGGAACACATTATGAACTTGTTGCAAATTAGGGGGTAGGGCTAGCTCGTAAGCTAACTTTCCAATTCGTCTTAATATCTCAAAAGGTCCAATGTATCTTGGGCTTAGTTTCCCTTTCTTTCCGAACCTCATTAATCCCTTCCAAGGGGATACTTTCAACAGTACTAAGTCCCCTACTTCATATTCCTTGTCCTTTCGGGCTAGGTCTGCATATTTCTTTTGTCTGTCTTGGGCTGCTACAAGTCGCCCTCTGATAAGATCCACTATATCTTTGGTCCTTTGGACCACTTCGGGTCCGAGCATCTTCCGCTCTCCTACTTCATCCCAGTATAAGGGAGATCGACACCTTCTTCCGTACAGGGCCTCATAAGGCGGCATTCCGATGCTAGCATGAAAGCTATTGTTATAAGAAAACTCGATCAACGGCAAGTGATCATCCCAACTTCCTTTAAGGTCTATTGCACAGACTCTCAACATATCCTCTAGTGTCTGGATGGTCCTTTCACTCTGCCCATCTGTCTGGGGATGATACGCGGTACTCATATTTAACTTGGTCCCCGCACATTCCTGAATGCTCCTCCAAAATCTGGAGTTGAACCTTGGGTCTCGGTCTGAGACAATGGACGCTGGGACTCCATGTCGCGTCACTATTTCCTTAAGGTAAATGTCCACCAGTCTATCGACTGTATATCTCTCATTGATAGGAATGAAATGAGCTGACTTTGTCAATCGGTCTATAATTACCCAAATGGCGTCGTGATTGGCTTTCGTCCTTGGCAAGCCTACAACAAAATCCATCGCTATCTGTTCCCATTTCCATTCGGGAATCTCCAGGGGTCGCAAAAGTCCACTGGGTCTCTGGTGCTCTGCCTTTACTCTTTGGCAAGTCAAACACTTGTTCACCCATTCTGCTACGTCCCTCTTCATGTTGGGCCACCAGTAATATTCCTTCAAATCCCTATACATCTTGGTACTTCCTGGGTGAATGGAATACCTTGAACTATGGCTTTCATCCAAAATCTCATCTTTAAGTTCTTGAACATTCGGAACCCAAATTCGGTAGGAGTACCTCATTATCCCTTTATCATCTTTCTCAGTATGGATCTCTTCTCCAGTCATTGACTTTCTGTCTTCATTCATTATTTTCTCTTGGCACAATCTGATCTTTTCCAATAATTCTGGCTGCATTGAGATCTCAAAAAGCTTTTCAGTTCCGGTTCCGGTTACCTTTACCTCTATTTCCATTTTCTCAAAATCCCTTATCAACTCTTCCGAGGTCGTTATCATTCTGAGTCTTTCCTTTCTACTAAGGGCATCAGCCACCACATTGGCTTTCCCTGGATGATAGAGAATCTCACAATCGTAGTCCTTGATTAGTTCTAACCATCTCCTCTGGCGCATGTTGAGCTCTTTCTGCGTAAATATGTACTTGAGGCTCTTATGGTCTGTGAAAATCTCGCACTTCTCTCCATACAAGTAGTGCCTCCAAATTTTTAAAGCAAATACTATTGCCGCGAGCTCAAGGTCATGAGTAGGATATCTAACCTCGTATTCCTTCAATTGTCTCGACGCATACGCGATAACTTTACCGTGCTGCATAAGCACACATCCTAATCCTTTGTGCGACGCGTCACTATATATCACAAAATCTCCTTTTCCATCCGGCAATGCCAATACCGGAGCCGTTATCAACCTTTTCTTTAATTCCTGAAAACTGTTCTCGCATTTCTCCGTCCATTCAAACTTCTCTGTCTTACGAGTAAGTCGTGTCAAAGGGGCTGCGATCTTCGCAAAGTCCTGCACAAATCTACGATAGTAGCCGGCCAATCCTATGAAACTCCTCACCTCTGTGGGTGTGGTTGGCCTTTCCCAATTTGAGACTGCCTCTATCTTGGAGGGGTCGACCAATACTCCTTCTTTATTGATCACATGTCCTAAAAACTGTACTTCATTCCGCCAGAATTCACACTTCGAGAATTTGGCATATAACTGCTCCTCTCTGAGTATTCCTAGAGCTATCCTCAAATGCTCTGCATGTTCTGCCTCAGTCCTTGAGTAGATCAAAATATCATCGATAAAAACTATCACACACTTGTCCAAGTACTTCTTAAATACTCTATTCATTAAATCCATGAAGGCTGCTGGGGCATTGGTTAATCCAAAGGACATTACCAAGAACTCATAATGCCCATACCTGGTACGGAACGCTGTCTTGGAAATATCTTCGGGCTTAATCTTTAGTTGGTGATATCCAGTTCTCAGGTCAATCTTGGAAAAATAAACAGCATCCTTTAGCTGGTCGAACAGATCGTCTATTCTAGGTAATGGGTACCTGTTCTTTATGGTTAGCTTGTTCAACTCTCGATAGTCTATGCACAACCTCATGCTCCCATCTTTCTTCTTAACAAATAAAACTGGTGCTCCCCACGGAGACACACTGGGTCTTATCATACCCTTATCCAAGAGTTCCTGCAATTGGATAGCTAATTCCTTCATTTCTAACGGGGCTAACCGGTAAGGTGCTTTTGAAACTGGCGCCGTCCCTGGGGCCAACTCAATAGCAAATTCAATCACTCTATCGGGTGGTAATCCCGGAAGGTCTTGGGGGAATACATCTTCAAATTCGTTGACTACTGGAATATCTTGTAAATTGGGCACCTCCTTCTGCGTGTCCACCACATAGGCTAGGTAAGCCTCACTCCCTTTTCGTAGCATCCTTCTGGCCTGAGCCATGGTCAAAAATTTCTGCGTCTGCCTCTTTCCTCTAAATATAATTTCTTTCTTCCCGGGGATATTTAACTTAACTTTCTTCCCTTTACAGTCTATCTGAGCATCGTTGCTAGATAGCCAGTCCATTCCCAAAATCACATCAAACTCCCCTAATTTAAAAGGAATCAGATCAACACTGAAAGATTGCTCCCCTATGCCTATCTCACAGGCGGGGTGAATCTGGTTAACAGGAATAATTTCATGATTGGCTATTTCTACTTGTAAGGGTTCTATCAAGGGTTTAGCCTTAAGTCTTAACTTACGCGCAAAGTCCCTTGATATAAAAGATTTAGTTGCTCCCGAATCAAATAAAACATTTGCACTGACTGAATTTAGAGAAAGGGTACCTGCTATCACATCTGAATCTTTCATAGCATCCTGGACTGTCATGTTGAAAGTCCTCGCAGTAGGTGGCTTATTAGAAGCAGCCCTGCTTGCTCCCGAAGCTGCTGGTTTGTTCATTGGGCATTCTCTCTTCCAATGACCTGGGCGTCCGCACTGATGACAAGTGGTGGTTGGAATGACGGCAGGGGCTGACGAAGGGCATTTGTGAGAATAGTGGCCCACTTGCCCACACTTAAAGCAGGTTACTGGCTTTCCTTTACACTCCCCAGTGTGATTCCTTCCACAAGTGTTACAGGTTGGCAATGGGGGTCGAGACTGGTTGGAATAGGACATTCTTGACTTCTGGCCGCCCTGGCTCACACTCACACTCATTGGTCGCTTAAACCCGGTGTTCTTTCCCGGTAGGGACACTGCTCCTCGATTAAACCTAGTTGGGAAGCTCCTTCCTGCGGAACCTCCACCCATGCTCATACTTTTCCTCTTTAATCCTTTCTTCTCTCTTTCCTTCTGCATCTGTTCACTTCCGACTTCTACAATCGTTGCTTTTTGCACCAGAGTGGCATAGTCCGTAAGCTCAAGGATTGCCACCCTATTCTGAATCCATGGTTTCAGTCCCTGCTGAAACCTCCTAGCTTTCTTTTCCTCAGTGCTCACAAACTCCGGCACAAACCTTGATAATTCGGTAAATTTCGCTTCGTACTCTGCTACAGACAAATCATTCTGCTTTAGCTCCAAGAACTTGAGCTCCATCTGGTTTTCCATAAACCTCGGGAAATACTTTCCCAGAAACAACTGACTAAATCTCTCCCAGGTTATAATAGCATCTGTCTCCATGTTTTTCTTGGCCTCCCACCAGTAGTTAGCTTCTCCTTTCAGAAGGTAGGTAGCAAATACAGTTTTCTGTGCCTCATCGATACTCAAAATCTCAAAAGATTTCTCCATTTCCTTTAACCATGCCCTTGCCTCAACTGGGTCGGCTGATCCGTGGAACTCAGGGGGCTTAAGGGACTTAAAAGCCCTGAAAGAGTTTGCCACAGCATTGTTACTTCCTTGAGGGGGTGGGTTGGGTTGACGTTCCAAATTCTGTCTTAGGAGTTGCATAAACTGGCCCATGGGATCCATGCCTGGGTTTGGTACTGGTTGCTCAACCTCGGTTTCTCCTTCTTCAGCCTCTATCTCAAATCCCTCAACATCATATGTTTCCTCTTCCTCTTCATACAGGGAGTCATCCTGTTCCACATAATCCTCATCTTCCTCTTCACTGTGATCTTGGTTTCTATTGTCCTGATTATGGCTTCCCTGGTCCTCAGACCCAGGGTTCGCCCTAGTTCCAATCTTTCTTGGCGGCATGATTCTGATAATAATAAAAACAATTATTGGAAAAAAAAAAATTCAACGTTAGGTCACAATCATATACAACATTGTGCCTTGCACAGCTCTTATAATGGGGAGAACGTATATCGCAATTCTATTATTTTAAGAAAGTTCTAATACGAAGTGCAGTAATAATAATAATAAAACAGTGATCCCGTCACTATGGAACTGAACTGAAAGGAAACAAATATATACATAATGCGAGAATACATAGTTTGATCTGGTCAAAAGTACAACAGTGCTACAGTCATCTGTCCCAAAAGTGATACACAAGAGTCTATCTGTCTAGTCAGAAAAAGGGATGCTATATACAAGTCAACTATCCCGGAAAATTGGCTCTTACTAAGGCCTCGGCTAACTAGACAACTAGACTATTCCATCATCAATCCTGAATCACACACCCGAACGGGTCAGCTCCCAAACCCTTTCCATCGCACGACGGAAGATATAGTCGGCCTGCCGCCTGGAGATCCTACCATGCCTGTCCCCCTGGAGAGATCTGAGTCTCGCTCGGGACGTGAGCTCTATCCCCGTAAGCTCCCTCCTCAAGGATCGGGGTATAGAAGCCCTGGTCTCATAAGCTCGGGCACGCCTACCCGCCCTCTCTGCATCCAACTCCCTCCTGGCCTCATCCAGTCGGGCCTCGGCAACAGCCACTCGGGTCCTCAAAACATCCTGAACATATCCATGAGCTAACGAAGACTGTCTCTGGGCAGGGTCAAGAGGTGGTGAATCTGGAGCCGCTGAGGGTGCCTCCTCGGTCTGCCTAGGCTCGGAAGTATGGGTCTCTGAGCTGTCATCATCAGGAATCCAAGATAGTGGTGGAGGGGTAGGGGCTCTGACCACCGGAAGTGTGGGTAAAGGGATACCAGCATACACTACCACAGATCCAACATGCTCCTCAGCTACTGGGACCTCATCCGGGTCCTCCTCATCTGGAATAGCAATAACCTCTGTCTCTGACTCCTCTGAGGGGTCCTCCTCATCTGAAACAGCAATAACCTCCGTCTCAGGCTCCTCTGGGGGGTCCTCCTCATCCTCCTCCATCTCAGGCTCCTCCTGATCCTCAACATCTAGCAATGCCTCATCATGCTCACGCTCGTACATCTCAGGGTCCTCCATCTCAGGCGCCTACACATTAAACGAGCTAAATTACTATCATGATATTTATAAGGGTTCCCGTAAGGGTTTTAGCTGTCAGTACTACTTTAAGTAGTCCGACCATGAACTTGGCAAGAGTTCTTATTATCTTTGTGAGTTTATTATTTTATCGTCGCATCATCTCTGAGGTTTATAACGCTTAGCTCTGATACCATTTCTGTAACACCCCCAGATCCGGGGTCGGGAATCCGGGTTGTCACGGTCTTTCTTTCCACAATATCACTTTACTTAATTAATAATAAATACCCTCATGCTGTGACCCCACACTAACACACACCACAACTCGTTATAGTCTCAGAGATGAAATTGAAATAAGTACAAGTCTTTGAATCCACAATTTAAAATTATTACAACCCAAAATGATTACTTGATAATTTACAGTTAATTGCCATTATCTGCCACAAGTTATAATTATACATAATTGGATTCTCAAGAGTAGATGGTCTAAACTACAATGGATCTACCTCTGCAGCTATAGCAGCTACAATATCAGCGGGAAGACGCGGGACGCTTCCCACGCGCTTGCGCTGGGTCTGCTGGAGTCTGGCCATCTCTCCTAACTGTTGTTGTGTGATGAAGAAATAAAGCAAGAGTGAGCCTTACAGCTCGCAAGATAATATGTAGTGATAACAATAACACAAGTATCTAAATGGATACTTACTAAAATCTTTATCGTGTGTAAGATAATTACTTACTAGATATAAGTAAAAACAAGGAATGAAGTTACCAATACTTCCCCACACTTATATCATTTATAAATCTACTTGAACTATCACCGTTCAAAGTATAATAAAATTCACGAGGTCATCCCATAGATGAGACCACAAATAAACTTGAAAATATTTGATCTTTGAAACATTTTGAAAAGAAATGAAGTTACGAGATACTTCATTCAATGGATACACCAATAAAAATGTTTGACCCTGTCAATGCTTCGGCAACCACCCATTAGTAGCCTTTCGATCGAAATGCTACGGGTAGTGTTGCAGAATTATCCAAATGGATGATGAACTCATTACGGGAGTTTACCGCGCCAGGAAGACCACTTACGATGATCAGTCGTAGTAGTACAACCCCACCATTTTCTACATGTAGAGGAGAACCTGTCGGATTTACTTGTCAACCGAACACTGAACTCCTAAGGAATGGACCGCCTTAGCGGAACTTCCAGGCCATTTGGGCCAATATAATAAGGCTGGGCCGGCGCTACTCGACCACTTACGCCACTCCTAGTTCAGATGAAATCCATGACTCTGAAACGTAAAGCTCGTTTCCCCCTTTCCCCAAGTAGAAACTTGTTGATACGGCTCCACCAAGAAGTCGTATCTAGTTGGAAAGGAAAACTCACCGATATTTCCCAGGCGATGCCTGTTAATGGATTAACTTGTTCCAAGAATTTTACTTCCCGAATATTGGGTAAGTAATCAAAAACTCTTTTACCAAGACAGCAACCTTGTTGCGAATATAAAACACACCACCGAGCCGGATCCCCCATGTTTTGAGCGAGTATTTAAATCTCCTTTTTAAAAGGAAGATTTTAAATATAAAAATAGTTTTGGGATCCGCTCTAACTTTTGAAAATCATTTTAAAGACTCGAAAACACTTTAAAGAGTGTTTGGAGTAAAACTGATTTAATGAAGTAAATCAGTCCCCCGAATATTTAGAAAATGTCTGAATATTATTATTTAAATAATATTCCCATAAAAATAATCTTTATAAAATAATTGAAGTAGAAGTATTAAAACTTATACTTGAAATGAATAGCAAATAATCAAAGATATACTTATACGAAAGTAATATCTTTATTTGAATAATCAAAAATAAGTTTGATTATCGACACCTTATTCTTTAATAAAATAAAGAATATATTTCAGCAATTAATCGGAGTCATAGATCCTCAAATGAATATTCAAATAATATTCAATAAATAAAATAAGCTGAGTCATAATACCTCGAATGAATATTATAAATAATATTCATTAAATAAAATAAAGGAGTCATACATCCTCAAATGAATATTCAAATAATATTCAATAAATAAAATAAAGTTTAAAGCTATCGAATAAACCTTATTCGATTTATAGTTTGGAAAACTATAACCATATATATATATAAATATATATATATATATATATATATATATATATATATCCATATCCATATTAAATCTACTCGGGATCCTCGACTCCCGGTTTTAGAAAATATTTTCACCCTTGGGTCCCTATACTAAGGGTATATGCAAGATACAACTATCCTCTAGCATAGGTATTATCAAATAAACCAACAGATATACATCTCAAGAATATAAAACAGGCATGCATATATACCATATCACATGCTACAATATATCGCAACATTTGCTAAATAACAATCATGCAATATCACAAGATAATGCATATACATACATTTACATCACAACAACAGTGTATCGGATAGAATACTTGCCTGAGCGACTTGGGGGTGAGAAAGGCTCGGGACGAGTCTGGCAACCTATAAACAACAAGTAAGTTGGAATTAAACCAAAATCACTTGTAAGTCTATGCTTTAACTAACTTAGACTCTAATGCTAGTTTTACACTCACCGATTCGCTTAAGTCACTCGGGTACCCTCGGCTCCACCATTTTTAATAACTTGACCTTTACGAGTTTTAACGCGATTCCTTCGCGAATGACTTACCAACTGCCTAACACACTTACCATAAATGTTTCATACATTAATTAACCCTTTTTTGGTCTTTAACCTACATTCCAAAATAAGGCGAGGGAAAAAGTTTCGTTCGCGAAACGCCGTTACTTGAAACGGTCGTTTCTCCTAAACCGTAAATCGGAATCGAACGAACTACATATCAAAACGAAGCTCGTAACATGAGCTATCTAAACATGGCAGTGGTCACAATTTAGCAGGGGGTTCTCGGGTCCTAATGCTATGCACAAAAACAGTCCAAAGAAAATCGGACGTTACGACGGCTATGTTTACGCGATTTCCCATTTTTAAAACTACCCACAATCATCACAAACCATCCTCAAATCCACACACATCAAACACCTATCCTTACCACATCATAACAATCCCAAACAATTCAATATTACTCATTCATACATATGCTTAACCTAACTTTAATCATGCTTTAAGTTTCTTTAAATCAAAACCACTAAATTATCATTTCATTTCACCACCATTCCAAATCTCAACTCTAAACATAACAACAAGATACCATAACATCTTACTCATCAAAATCACCTTATAATATATATGAACCTAGGGTTTGAAAGTGGTATACCTTCCTTGGATTGGTGGGTGAAGCTAGGAAGCCTTAATAAGCTTGGAGTAGTCTTAAGAAAGCTTGGATCTTCAAGAAAACAAGAAAAAAAACTCAAGTTAAAACTTGAAAACACTATTCATTGTCTTCTCCAATGATTAAATCAAGAAGCTAGAGAAAGAATTTGTGGCTTAAACTTATGATATAGCCATTACTAAGCATAAAGAAGGTTAGGGAATTTTCTTACCAATTAAGGATGCTTGGATCTTGATTTTGGAAATTTTTAGCTTTGAAAATGCAAGAAAGCCGAGAGCAAAGTGAAGACAATGCCTTGGTTGATTTTTTGATTTTGATGAAATGAATTGCTAGTTGGTTGGCTTGTTTTTGTTTTCCATTTAGCAAATTACCACCTTGTCCTTGCATTTGTGTGGTCCTAAATCAACCACACCTCCTTCCTTCCATGTCATGCTTATGTCACCCCTATGATGTCATCCTCCCTTCCTTGTCTCCTTTCTATTGGTTGGATGACATCACTCCCCTCAATCCCTTTGATTAACTCCCTAATCGTTTGCCTAATGACCGCTGATCTGTTGTACGGTTCGCTTAACTTTCGTTCTCGTTTATCGTTTGAAGGATCATACCCGGGATCTTATTACTTAGGTTCCCTTAACCTTTCTCAATACATTATATTCCTTTTTATGATCCTCTATTATAATCCTTTAATTTAAATCCTTTTTATTTTGTTACCTTATACTCAATTCTCTCCGTATTTTATGGATTTCCGGGAAAAACCAAAGTGTTCGGAATTGGGTTCTGACGATATTTACATACACTTATATACTTCATAGAGTATTAATAATATCCCAGAATATCCATAATAGAACCCCTATATAGTGTGGCACGAAAAGTTTTCTTATTCAGGTAAAACACTATTCACAAGGGTTACAAAACGTTGAAAAATTTTGGGGTTATTACACCGAGCTTGTAATTTAAATTTACTAAACGTGGAATGTGACGATATTTTTCGGTTGGGTCATGTAGTCAAATTTTTAGTACTTTTTGAACAATGGGCCAAGTTCTAAAATGCATTGACTCATTATAATTTGAACTTATCTAAATATGTAATACCGATATAGATTATTTATATATAAGCGATTCTGTATTCAATATTTTTAAAAATAATTATATATGTACATTTTAATTACTTTTTATAATAAAAAATATGTTAAAAATATATGAGATATATTTTCAAACTAAAAAATGATTAATAAATAAGATAATAATCCATTTATCTACAATGTCTAATTTTATATCTGGAATTCAATTCTTTAAAATTAACTGTACAAATATTCAACTAACTATCTTTTTTTGCGGAATTCAAATAAGTATCTTTAAAGTTAAATAAAATATTCATTTAGCACACTTACATATTATGTATATGATAAAAAGCACATGTGACAATATGGTGTAGTGGTAAGAGGTTGTATAGTTGAATGAAATAACTTGAGTTCAATTCCCATAAACCCCATCTTTTTTATAAATATTAAAAACTGGGGTAATTTAGTCATTTCAATGAGACTTTTTAATCTCATAAAATTATACCCTTGTTCTCCTATTATATATAGAAGATATTCAAAAACTCTTTTGGAGGGAGACATAAATGGGTCGGATAGTTTAATTATAGTAGACTCTAAACGTAGAAGAACAAATTCGAAGCAGAGAGAAACTACTGAAAAAGCCCAAGACCAACTAAGTGATATGGATATTCAATCTGGACACATTTTGAGTTCGAAAAATGATTTAATGGTGGGGACTGCTTTGCAGACCCACCAATCATTATGAATGCGTTGGCCTGGAACTGCCAGGGATTGGGTTCCCCTGGAAAAGTTCAGTTCCTTAAACATTTAACCCGGGTAGAAAAACCATCCTTCGTTTTTCTCAGTGAAACCATTAGTAGTTATACGAAAATGGAAGTATTATGTAAGAAGTTGGAATTTGATAGTTTCATTGCAGTAGAACCACAAGGCAAAAGTGGTGGTATTGCCATGTTTTGGAAAACTGGAGATAAAGTTGATCTTCAAAGCTTCTCTCGTTCGCATATTGATGTTATTGTGAGTTCAAATGTGAAGCCCGACTGGCGTTTGACGGGTATTGACGGTCAGCCTGCAAGAGATAACAGAAATAAAACCTGGGATTTAATCAGAAATTTAGCACGCGATGCAAATCTCCCCTGGTGCTTAGTGGGTGATTTCAACAATGTCATATCCTAGGCGGAAAAAGGGTGGGTCTCAATATCCTAACTATTTGATTGATGGTTTTAATATTTGCTTACAAGATTCTCATCTACATGAGCTGGAGCTTGTTGGTCATCAATACATCTGGGAAATGGGACAGAATACGGAACATTGGATTAAAATTTGTTTGGATAGAGTGTTGGCAAACCATCAGTGGATTTCTATGTTCAACATGGCCAATGTGTACAATCTTGAAGGTTCTCCGTCGGATCACAGTCCATTATTAGTTGTTCCAGAGCAGAAAACTAGAAGTAATAAGAAGAAACAATTTCGGTTTGAAAATGCGTGGTTAACCGAACCTATGTGCTTTCAAATTGTTAGAGATTGTTGGGTTGAGGAGGACAACGACAATGTTATTCAAAAGGTTGAAAATGTGCTGAAAATTTAGATATTTGGGGCCGAGAAATCATGAGTTGTTTCAGTATAAGAATCAGAGAATGCAAAATCAGGCTGAAAGTGTTGAGGGAAAAAGAGATGCTCAGGCGAAGGAGGAATACGATATTACTCTGAAGAAACTGCACTTGATTTTGGACCAAAAGGAGATCTTCTGGAGACAGAGATCAAAATAACTATGGTTAAAAGCAGGTAATAAAAACACTAAATATTTCCATGCTTCGTGCAATAAGAAAAAGCAGAACAATTATATCCAGGGATTGAAAAATGAAGATGGAGAGTGGGTGGATTTGAATTGTAGAATGCATGATTTGATCAGACAGTATTTTCAATAGCTATTCACTGAAGATCAAACCCAGGCAGGGGGCGTGTTGAACTGTATTGCTAAAACTATTCCTGACCAACAAAATTAATTGTTACTCGAACCAGTGTCTGAAGAGGAAGTGAGAGAGGTAATATTCAGTATGCATCCTAATAAAGCACCGGGGCCTGATGGCATGACCCCGACGTTTTTCCAGAAAAATTGGTTAATGGTGGGGAGAGAAGTAGTTCATATGACGAGGAATTTTTTGCAACTGGGGAAGTACTAGAGAAGCTCAATGATACTGTTGGTGAGACTGCGTAGCTGTATGAATAGTTACGTGATAACTCAACACGATAACTGAAGGGTTTCGAGCACATACACGCAACGGAAACAGTAATTAATAACATAAAAAATGGAATTTTCGAAACCCACCGCAGGATCCATGCGAAAAGTAAATATTTAATTCATAGATCAGATTGTTTACCTTAAGAAGCTTTACAAATTGGTTGACTAATGGAGATCCAAAGCTTGTTCAATCACCACGCATCCCGCTCTCGCGATCTACGCTCTATCGTTATCCACACGAATGCTTGAACTCAAGGATTGGATGTGTACTAGCACAAACTCGTTTCTTCTTGCTCTCTCCATCTTATTTCTTGGTGGCTAGGGTTTTATTAAAAGTCTTTTTCATGCAAAAATCAGCCACACAAGAGATATTATATAGAGAGTAGAAAAATGAATTATAACTCTTAACTAATTAGGAGTTATTATTAATTCGAAAATCCTATTTGTATTATAATTAAGTCTCACTTAATTATTTAACAAATAAATTTCATAATTAATATTAGTAAATTCGAATATCAATATTTATCTAATTAATTAAGTCATACTTAATTAATATTATAAATAATTCGAATTACTTTAATTTAATTTAAATCCAATTTAAATTAAATAATCCTTCAAGCATTCTTTGTGTGTGACCCTATAGGTTATTATTACGTTGGAAACAAATTTTAAATCTAATTTAAAATCATAAATAATGAGCGGCATCTAGTAATACATCATTGCTACCCATGTAATAATAATAATTGAATCGGTGATCAATTAAATCTTTCATGAATAATGTACAATGTAATATAATCCCTTTAATCAAATATTATAGATTAAACTAAAGGCATGTAATGTGTCATCCTCATCATAGTTTAATCCAAGTTTCCTTGATCAATGAGTAGACTATCATATCAAATTAACATTTGAGTGTGGCCACGCATTTCATAGTCTAGCTCACACAAGAGGCCAATAATATCACTCCTAAAATAGGAGGGTTAAATCCCATCTAGATCATTCATATTTCTCATACGATTCAAAATATACCCAATGTCCACTTTTATCATTATCCGATCAAGGATAACTTTTAATGGAATAAATGTACATTAATTCTCGTATAGAAATATAATGACTTCAGGTCTAAGGACCATTACATTATTATCACTGTGAGAATTACTTATGACACAACAGACATATAGAATCTCACATTGGGTCTCTCCAGCACCATGTACATATACATCTGCCTGTGTTTTTGACTTTAGTATCACTATACCTATGATCAATGAGATGTGATCATCAGTCAACAAACACACCAGTTTTAATGCATTATTATTGTCCCTTAATAATAATACTCGACTAGGGACCTTTAGGAATATTGATACTACTCTCATAATCTCATTTCTAAGTCACGTACTTAGAGATATAAAATTGCATATCATATTCCAAGGACATTTATTAATCTAACATTTATATCGCAGTAAATTAAGAATTAATATATTATAAAGAGAATAATCGATAGAACATAAAAATTAATAATCCTAACGTCTTAAACTAAAAATATCATAGTGTTATCTCTAGGGCACAAACACTAACAATCTCCCACTTGTACTAGAGCCAATCACCCATGTATCTAATACTCATGGAACTAGTATGACCATCGTGCTTCTGCTGCGACAAAGCCTTAGTCAGTGGGTATGCAACATTATCATTACTATGCACTTTACATTTATACCTCCTTGATCATTAATCTCATTAATAAGGTGATATCACTTAAGGACATGCCTAAACAGTCTCCTTGGCTGTTTCAAAAAATATCAATATATTCGGCATCCCTTATAGAATCATCAATGTTCTTGCTGTGAACTATTCCACTAACATCACTTATATTTAGACAAAACACAAAATAGACATAAACTCATAATCATCCTTGTCTGTCCAAAAATTACGTTCAGAAACTAGTATCAGTGTAACCCTTTACAACCAGTTCCCTATCTTCTCTATACACCAAAAATAAATCTTTAGTCCTCTTTAAGTATTTAAGAATATTCTTAAAAACTATCAAGTGACCCTCACCTGGATTAGACTGGTATCTGATCGTCATGCTCAAAGCATACGAAATATCAGGACAAGTACATATCATTGCATACATTATAGATCCAATTGCTGACGCATCTGGAACTTTCTCAAACGGCCCTTATCATCTAATGATTTATGGGGCAATTATCTTTTGAGATCACTATCCCATGAGACATCGAAACATATCCTTTCTTTGTCTCCTGCATCATAAAATGATGTAATACTTTATCAATGTATGTACTCCGACTAGGTCGATTAATCTTTTCAATCTATCTCTATAGATATTGATCCCTAATATATAGGTAGCATCGCCTAAGACTTTCACCGAGAAACTATTTTTCAACCAAGTCTTAACCGCCTGTAGAGAAGGTATGTCATTCCATATATGTTATATGTCATCTACATATAATATTAGGAATGCCACATGGCTCCCACTAACCTTCTTGTAAACACATGGTTCATCTTCATTTTGAATAAAACCAAACTATTTGACCGTTTCATCAAAATGAATATTCATTCTCCTTGAGACTTGCTTCAATCTATAAATAGATAGAAGCAACTTACAAACTACCTTAGCAAACTTTGGATCGCTAAAACCCGCAGGTTGTATCATATATACATCATGTTCAAGGCTCCCATTTAAGAAAGCAGTTTTAATATCCATTTGCCAAATCTCATAGTCAAAGTAAGCAACTATTGCTAACAAAATCCTGATAGACTTGACCATAGTAACCGATGAAAAAGTCTCATCATAGTCTATACCATGAATTTGTTTGAAACTTTTTTGCCACTAGTCGCGTCTTATAAGTCTGTGATTTACCATCCATGTCAGTTTTCTTCTTAAAAACCCACTTGCACCCTATAGGTTTTACCCCTTCGAGTGGATCAACTAAAGTCAATACTTTCATTTAATACATGGATTCCATCTCGGATTTCATGGCCTCTAGCCATCTCTTGGAGTCTGAACTGTTCATAGCATCTTGGTAGGTGAGAGGGTTATCATTATCCGTAAGCATCATATCACCATCTTGAGTCAAAAGAAATTCATAATTTCTCCCGGGCTCATGGTGAATCCTACTAGATCTACGAATAACCTGTGTTTCTTGGACATGATTACTTTCAACATTTTGATGTACATCTTGATCTTATTCCAACTCTGGTTCAATACTATCATATGGTTCTCGATCTTCATCGAGATGTATTATCCTCCCACTGATTTTCTTAGAAAGTAGTTCTCCCCTAAGAAATATAGCGGCCCGAGCAACAAACACTTTGTTCCCGGAAGGATTATAAAAACTATACCCTAGTCTCACTTGGGTATTCCACAAAATAGCATCTATCTAATTTTGGTCGAAGCTTGTCAGAGACTAAACGTTTTACAAACGCTTCACGTCCCCAAATTTTCATAAATGACATGCTTTGACATTTATCACTCTATATCTCATACGGAGTATTTTGAACCGCTTTAGTCGGAACTTGGTTAAGTGTATATGCAGTCATTTCTAGAGCATAACCCTAGAAACTGAATGGAAGATCTGTTTGACTCATCATCGATCGCACCATATCCAACAAGGTACGATTTCTCCTCTAAGAATCTATATTCCATTGAAATGTTCCAGAAAGAGTAAGTTATGATACACTATTACACTCCTTCAAGAAACTCTTGAAATTGAGGTTTATGTATTCTCCTCCACGATTTGATCGTAAAACTTTTATACTTTTCCCTTGTTTTATTTTCTACTTCGGCCTTATATTCTTTGAACATTTCAAAAGAATCGGATTTGTTCTTCATAAGAACCACATATCCATATCTACTGAAATCATCAGTAAATTATGAAGTAGTATAAGCCCCTTTGCCATCATACGCATTCGACCACATACATCATTATGTATAAGTCATAATCGTTCGGTGGCCCTTTCACCTGATCAGGTAAAAGAAGCTTTAGTCATTTTGCGAATGAGATAAAGTTTGCATCTTCCGTATGATTCAAAATCAAACTTGTCCAAGTATTCATCTATATGTAACTCAGAAATGCATTTCTCATTAAGATGGCTTAACGATAATGCTCGAGGTAATGTTTGATTTGAGTCAACTTAGAACATATAAATTGTTAACTAATTGTGCAACATTATAAGTCTTATCATTGAAATAGAATAAACAACTATTGTTTATTTAATTAAAATAAAAACCTTTCTTGTCCTGACAAGAAATTGACTTAATGTATCCGCTAAAGGCAGGCACATAATAATAATTTATCAAGTTCTCAATCTCGCCTTATGGGCAATATTAGGTATCGAGTTCCTTCAACTAGAGCAACAACTTTTGTTCCAATTCTAACCCTATACCTGAAGCTTGACCATTGCTAGTCTTCTTCTTTAGATCTTCCAAATAAGCTCGATAATATAACTTCCATTCATCCAGTTATTTTCACAGAAATGACAATCATCTCCTTTAGCTACACCACTATTAGGCTTCAAAAGCCCTTTGGGATTGGACTTTGTTTTGGCACCGAATAAGATCAAATCTTCACCTTGCCTATCCACTTTCCTTTCCCATTTGCATTCCATATGTGCATCATCAATATAGACGTAATTCATGCCTTTACCGTGTTATTTTCAGCAGTTCTAAATATGCTTAACAACTCAGTGGGTGTTCTGTCTATCTCATTCCTTTTGTTCTTAACAAACTAAGAATATAAGTTGTTCAAAGATTGTTTGATCAAATCAAACTGAGTCTCTAGACTATTCTTGAAACCCAAAATATCAAGGTACATATACCTATCATCTTTAGAACATGTGGTTCAACCAGATATCATTCTCCCATTAATGCAAAAGTATGGTGCCTTATTATTGTAAAATCTTTCTAACGGGCCTATCCTTCAAACATCCTTTGAAGGTGCTCAATCATATCATAAGCATCATTATGCTCTTGTTGCTTCTAAAGCCCAGCACTCATAATTACAAGCATGAGATATGAAATATCAGTTGCATAATCAATGTGCTTCTGGTAAGCATTTTGTTCAGCACATGTTTCATTCTCAGCTAGAAGAAATAAGGGAGGGGTTTGAGTGACATCCTTGAACCTGAGGACAATCCTTAAGTTCCCATGTCAATTGAGGAAATCATCATATGTCAGCTTGTCCTTCTTAAGGACTATTACATAGAGAAGTTATTTGTGTTATTTGTCATTTGATATCTACAATATTAAAGTGCATAAAATGACTTAGTCTACAAATGATCATTAAATTATGTTCAAGTGATTATTCATTATATATTCACAATATATATCTCCCACTATTTTTATCAAATCAATAGCCCTAACTATTAATTCGGAAAGAATATCTTCTATATCCTTTCTAGTGAGCCAAGATCCATATTTCACCATGCATTAGGTTAGCTTTGGCTTTTCTCCTAAAACATGATTACTTAGGTAGACAACATTTGTCAATTATATCAACTATATAACTCTTGGATAGCTTGGTGGAACAACATTTGTTCACATTTATCTAATAAATCTCACCAAACTCTATGCCTCTAAGTTCACAATCCTATTGTGATAACTTAGTTAAGTCAAACCCAATAGTCAAAAAGTATCAATATACTTCAACGCATCTCCCACGATAGATAGGAGTACTTCGCTTTAGCGAACCCACTCCTGGTCGATCTAGGGTTAACGCATTGGACTCGTTGGAAGACATCTGATCAACTTAATATTAACTTTAGGGTTTTGTTAATTTTAAAATGATCATAATCCCATCATAAAGAGATTCCCAATTTTTCCTTGAATAAAATACTTCAAATCAATATTCTTCAATGGTTTGATTTCCAGGTAGTGAGGGAGTCACAACGGTCTCGCTTAAAACCCACAACCTTACAAGTTCAAAGAACTCGATTTTGACAAAATCGCCCCATGTCAGAAATAAAGAAAATTTGTATTTTATTCTGTGTTTCATAAACACGAGAATCTCATAATCGTTTGTTCATTTTTAAAATCTTGAGTCGTTACAGATTTTATCTTGTTTAGAAAGCATGGCATGGGTGTCGTATATAATACATACATCATCAATCTAATTAAACATGCATCTTTATAAACTACTCTACACATACATTCATCATATGCTCATATATATGTGAAGTGCAATAAATAAACGTGGTTGGTTATGGCTTTATCCTATGCGATCTTCATCAAGCTAATGACAAATATCTGGGTCAATCTAAGGTGAAAAATAAATACAGGCTAACTATAACATGTCTTCTTTCTTGTATTGCTTCCTTGGATGTCCTCCATGTGAGATTACCCTTCCTTGATCTTCATGTCTTCATGTACATTACACGAATGAAAAATAAAAACTAATCTAATGTACTTACAATAAGAACTCGAGTTACATTCGAGATTTAATAATTACAAGATCAAACGACATGCAAGCCGTATTTAAAAAATAAAAACTAAAACCATTAACCTAAGGTGTGGCGCCCTCCAAACCCGGGTCAGAAGTTTGGGGTCCACACAAACACCTTAATTATAACCTGCTTATAACAATAATAAAGATAATAATAATATATGCAATGACCCTACTTACCAATCACCACGGACCGCAACAGGTTAAAGTATGCACACAAGCCAAACACACTAATCTATTACAAACCGTTCAAATCCCAACTATTTCAAATTCAAACTGAGTATTAAACATTATTACAAACTTTTACAAACTTAAATTATTCCAAAAGAAGCCTACTAGCTCAGCTTTCTCAACCTGAACCCCTAGCTCTCGCGCTGGACTGGGGATCCTCTTTACCAACTGGTTCCTTTTTAACTGGAAAGAATATAAATAATATCGCACAAATGAGCTAACTAGCTCAGCAAGTCACAATGACAAAACTGAGAATAATGATCATCAGGTGAATATGTTTATGATATCAAGTGAACAATGGATTATGATTTAGAATTGGATATTATACTTTTAATTTAAAAACCAAGGTTAGGCTGCTGATCAGTCACGCACTAACCTCGAGCAAGGCACACAGCATTGCTCTAACTACTGGATCCAAGGCACACATTGGCCTAACTTGACCATTATATGGTCTGACCACGAATCTGGTCCACAATTTTATAAAAACAATCCAATTCTAACATAATAACAGAATATGCAATAATAAACAATAATCGAAATCATTAACAACAATAAATGTTTAACAATGAAAGGGTTTAAATCCTTGTAAGGATCAACAAGGTACTTTTAAAGCTTGAATGCTGGGTAATGAAAGAATTGGATAACAAAGGAAATAACGTTTCAGGGTTTCAAGGATTTGGTCTTTCAAAGCATAAGATATCATGGATTGATATATAATAATTCAGTTCAGTGTCTGGTATTTAGTTTGTATGTATTTGTGGTGTAGTATCGTAGATTTGTGGTTCTTGTTTGGGTATACAATAATCAATGGATTAGAAAGAATATGGTTCATAGCTCAAGAACAATAACTGAAATCAGGATTTAGGTTTCCGTGCTTCAAAGCATTTGCAATGTCAACAAGACTATCAAGAATTACAATATCTCGAGAGAGTTCAGAACACTTGCCCGATATTAGCTTACTATCCTGCACTTGCTTTCAATCACAATCGTCTTACTTCTCAACTACCTGTTTCCCTTTCCTACGCCTTGCCTCTTCTGCTCACATATCATAAGCATCTATCAATAATTTACTCACGGAATTCTATTCAACACATACTTCTATCTACCCTTCGTTTTACCCAAATCCGATTAACGGATTGAAAGTTATGCGATAATCAAGTAAACACCGAATACATAGACCGATAGTCAATTAATAAGTCACATGTAGCACATAATACATCACGTAATCAATGATATATTATTTATAAAGAAATCTCGGGTCATAAATAGGCTTTCTGGTATTTAAAATGATTTTTAAAACATTTTTCGGAATTAAAACGGGTCGTTGGATCAATTTCGGAATAATAAACAGGGTTCGATTGGCCAATTTTGGCTCCGAAACAATTTTAGAATAATTATCGAGCCTTGGAAATAATTTAGAATAATATTTTAAAGCTCGAAACTATTTTTCGGAATTTTTAAATCATTTTTAAATAATTAAATCTAATTAAATAATTAATTAAAAATCAATTAATAATTAATTAAATTAATTAATCAATTAATTTTTGAATTAATTGACTAATTAATCAATTAAAAATTAACTAAAATTAATTAACTAATTAATTCAGATTTATTTGTGAATAAAAAAATAATTTTCGGAATTAAAATAATAATTTTTAGAATTTTCAGAAATTAAAAACGAATTTTTATAATAAAAATAAATAAGAAATATAATTTTTAAACATTTTATAAACAGGAATCCTAAATTTGCAAAGTCTGGAAACCTCAGGGACCTAACTGCATCGTTTTCAAAAGTTGGGGTACCGAACTGTAATTTTCCAGCTCTTCGCCGGAAAACAGTCGGGTTCGCCGGAGAACACGTTCCCGGCGTCCTCACCCCACCAACACCTCCAGATCACATCTACACAACATCAGGAACACAACCATGCAATCAATTCATCCTAACAATCCCTGAGTTAGCCGGAATTTGGCCGTGAAGTTTTCCAGTTTCCGGCGAACATCGGAAAACTTCAAAACACAACTCCCTTCTCTACAGACCTCGTTGGTTCATGAAACTTATACGACTAGATTGCAAATTTCACAGAGAACACAACCCACTATAACACAACATCAATCTATCACAGAATAAGAAACCCCCAAATTTCAATTAAGAACATTCATACGGGTTATAAACCCTAATTTTGAAATTCGAAAATTAAACTCAAATTTGAACATGTTATTGAACTCCAAATCAGACGTATGACATATGAAAATCATCAGGAAAACAAGCTCTACAACATGCAATCATCAAATCATACAAACAATCATCCGAACAAAAATTCATATTTTTAATAAAATAAATTCAAAAATAAATAATTTTTTAGAAAAATAACCTTGATTTCTGCAGTGAAACAAAGCTCAGAATCTGATAGAACACCTCAAATCCTTCGTTTTGGTTACTCAAGCTCTGAAAACAGAGATCGGTAATGCCTTCGTTTTGCTGTTTGATTCTTAGAACAGTTTTAAGAAATTAGGGCTTTTCTCTGAAAATTATATAATTATCTGTCTGCAAATGATTTTGATACGAAATAAAATACAGTAAAAGACTATTTATAATTATGGAAAATTAGTATCCCGTTGGATCATTCCGGATATAAAACGGTACGTTTATTTGTAAAAACTGATCCAAACGGTATCGGTTTTCGGGATAATTATCCAAATCAGTACAATTTGTAATGCGGTCTTGGTCTCAGTGCCTGGTTACGTATTACGAAGTGATAATTGTGATAGTTTAATAAAAAGCTCCCGTTTATCGAGAATACGGGTTTTATTGATTTACCGAAACGAATATTGTATCGAAAATGTTGCGCCGGGACCCGCGCAGGACAAACCGTACGTCGGATCGAAAAAGTCGAAACATGGAAAATGCTCGGAATATTACAATTAGGTTAGGAAGGAGTTCTCGGAAGAGTTTCGGGTTCCAAAAACGTAACAACGGTTGACGTCGGTTGGTTCCCGTTTTTATAAAATAGATTTTAATTACCCGAAAAAAGATTTTAGAAATTTCATATGATTCTTATAAATCCATAAATCAACATAAAATAATTAGGAAGATATGACAATTATCTATATTTTATTTTGGACATATAAAAATTAAAATACTCAATTAATATTATTTTTGAATATTCAAGTACAGATAACACTTAACAATTAACTCACAGAATAGATACTGGGCACACATAATAATATCAAAAATAATTACACGATATATCCCGGATATTACATCCTTCCCCCTTAAAAGGATTCTGTCCTCAGAATCTCCTAAGAAAACAAATGAGGGTATTTTTCTCTCATATCATTTTCTAACTCCCAGGTTGACTCTTCAACCTTTGGGTTTCTCCATAATACTCTTACTAACTTTACCACTTTATTTCTCAATACTTTCTCTCTTGCCTCTAGAATCTCTATCGGACTCTCTACATATGATAAATCTGCCTGAAGCTCTATTGGCTCATATTCTATTACATGCCTGGAGTCTGAATTATATTTCTTGAGCATCGATACATGAAAAACATTGTGAATGTGCTCCATGTGCGGAGGTAACGCCAATTCGTAAGGTACATTGCCAACGCGCTTTAGGATCTTAAAAGGTCCGACATATCTTGGGCTTAGCTTCCCTTTCTTTCCAAACCTTGTTAGTCCTTTCCATGGTGATACTTTCAGTAATACCAAGCTTCCTTCTTCAAATTCCATGTCTTTCCTTGATTGGTCTGCATATTTCCTCTGACGAATTTGAGCGGCTATTAATCTTTTCTAGATAAGTTCAACAACTTCCTTTGTCTGCTGTACCAGTTCAGGTCCAAGTATCTTGCGTTCTCCTACTTCGTCCCAATATGTTGGAGATCTACATTTGCGTCCATAAAGGGCTTCATAGGGTGGCATTCCAATGCTGGCATGATAAATATTGTTGTAAGCAAACTCTACCAGGGGTAAATGTTCGTCCCAACTTCCTTTGAAATCAATAGCACAAACACGTAACATATCCTCGATTGTCTGGATCGTTCTTTCACTTTGGCCATCCATTTGGGGGTGATAAGCTGTACTCATATTCAGTCTTGTTCCCAAACATTCTTGAAAACTCTTCCAGAATCTTGAATTAAACCTTGGATCTCGATCAGATACGATAGACACTGGAACTCCATGACGAACTACAATTTCTTTTAGGTACATATGGACCAACTTGTCGAGCGAAAATCTTTCATTTATAGGCAGAAAATGAGCTGACTTGGTAAGTCTATCCACTATAACCCAAATGGCATCATGATTAGCCCTTGTCCTTGGTAATCCAACTATGAAATCCATGGTAATATGTTCCCACTTCCACTCTGGAATCTCCAATGGCTGTAGCAATCCGCTTGGTCTTTGATGCTCTGCTTTAACTCTCTGACAGGTATAACATTTGCTAACCCATTCCGCAATTTCCCTCTTCATATCTGGCCACCAATAATTCTTCTCTAAATCTCTGTACATTTTGGTACTCCCTGGATGGATGGAATATCTTGAACTATGTGCTTCTTTTAAAATTTCATTCTTTAACTCCGTCACTGGTGGAATCCAGATTCTAGATGAAAATCTCAAAATGCCTTGATCATCCTTCTGCGTGCATAATTCTTCACCTACCAAACGATTTATATCTTGATCCATTACATCTTTCTGACATTTCTTTATTTTCTCCAACAACTCCGGCTGGAAAGTCATACTGTACACTTTCGCTTCCTCAGGTTCGCAAACTCTAATTTCCAATTCCAATTTCTGAAATTCCTTATATATATCCTCAGGTACTGATAACTCATTTAACTTTTCCTTCCGACTTAACGCGTCTGCCACCACGTTCGCCTTACCGGGATGATAATTAATCGAGCAATCATAATCCTTGATCAATTCTAACCATTTCCTTTGCCTCATATTAAGTTCCTTCTGGGTAAATATATATTTCAAACTTTTGTGATCCATAAAAATCTCACACTTTTCTCCATACAAATAATGTCTCCAAATCTTCAAAGCAAAAACTATAGCTGCTAGCTCCAAGTCATGAGTAGGATACTTTTGTTCGTGTGGTTTCAATTGTCTTGACGCATACGCAATCACCTTTTCGTGCTACATTAAAACACATCCTAATCCTTTATGAGAAGCATCGCTATAAATTACGAAATTCCCTTGATCGTCTGGAAGTGACAAAACAGGTGCCGTGATTAATCTCCACTTCAACTCCTGGAAACTTTCTTCGCACTTGTCATTCCATATAAACTTTTCATTCTTTCGTGTAAGCTTTGTTAATGGTGTGGCAAACCTTGAGAAATTCTGAACGAATCGTCGATAATATCCTGCCAATCCCAAGAAACTTCTTACCTCAGTGGGTGTTCTCGGTCTCTCCCAATTCGTAATTGCTTCGATCTTTGTCGGGTCCACTTTGATCCCTTCGTTACTGACTATGTGTCCTAAGAACTGAACTTCTTGTAGCCAAAACTCACACTTCGAGAATTTAGCATATAACTTCTTTTTCCTTAAAATCTCCATAGCCGTTCTCACATGTTCCGCATGATCCTCTTCCGTCTTTGAATAGATTAAAATATCGTCTATAAACACAATAACAAACTTATCCAAATACTCTTTGAAAATTCTATTCATCAGGTCCATAAACGCTGCTGGGGCGTTGGTCAATCCAAAAGACATCACTAAAAACTCGTAATGCCCATACCTTATTCTGAAAGCTGTCTTTGGTATATCTTCTGGTTTGATCTTTAGTTGATGATATCCCGATCTTAAATCAATTTTGGAGAAGTACTTGGCTCCCTTCAATTGGTCAAACAGATCATCGATTCTGGGTAACGGATACTTGTTCTTGATTGTCAGCTTATTGAGCTCCCTATAGTCGATGCACAGTCTCATGCTTCCATCTTTCTTCTTGACAAATAATACCGGTGCACCCCACGGGGATACGCTGGGTCTAATTACTCCTTTCTCTAACAGCTCTTGCAATTGCTTTGCTAACTCTTTCATCTCAACGGGCGCCATTCTATACGGGGCCTTGGATACTGGTTCTGTTCCAGGTGCTAAGTCGATCGCAAATTCAATTTCTCTATCTGGAGGAAGTCCTGGCAATTCGTCGGGAAATACGTCTGGAAATTCATTCACTACTGGGATATCTTCAAGTTTTGCTGGCTCCTGACTTTTGTCAATCACGTATGCTACGAAATGCTCGCATCCTTGCCGTAATAACTTCTTGGCTTGAATCATCGTTAAGAACTTCTTTACCTGCTTCTGTCCCTGGAATGTTACTATTCTTTCGTCTGGCGTTTTCACCATTACTTTCTTATTTCGACAATCTATCTGAGCATCATGCTTAGATAACCAATCCATCCCTAATATCACATCAAATTCTCCTAACTTAAATGGTATCAAATCTACACAAAACTTACTACCAAAAATCTCAACCTCACAATTCTCACAAACTTGATTCACAGCTACACGTTCTTGATTTGCTAACTCCACAGTCATTATTTCATTTAAGCACTCAACTGGACAATTTAATTTACTAACAAAATCTTGTGAAACAAACGATCGAGTTGCTCCCGAATCTATTAACACTTTGGCACATAAAGAGTTCACATTAAGCGTACCTGCCACGACATCTGTATCCTGGATCGCATCCTTCACCGACATGTCAAAAACTCTAGCCCTCGGAGTCTCATTCACTGTTGGGGTAGATCCCATAATTCTCAATGCATTACTGACTGGGGCTGGTGTCTTGCAATTCCTGGCCATATGTCCTGGCTTCCCACATTTAAAGCATGTAAATACAATGACTGGAACCTTCACTGCTGGATTCCGGATAGGCTGATCCTTATTTGCTGGCTGATTTCGGCACTCCCTTGAATAGTGCCCTTTCTGGTTGCATTAAAACATACCACATTCAACTTGTTACAAACTCCTCCATGCTTCTTTCCACAAACTTGACAATCTGGAAAAGTTAATCTCAACTGATTCGGCTGATTCACATTAGCTGGACGATTGCCCTGGCCTCCGTCTCCTGCATTTTGTCTCCTGAAATTAAAATTTCTCCCTGGCTGAAACTTGCCCTTCTTAAAATTTGGAAACTTCCCTGTTTGTGACTGACCCTCACTTCCCTCAACTTTCCTTTTCTTGCTTTCCTTATCTTTCTGGAACATCTCACTCTCTGTCTCTGCGATCATAGCCTTCTGTACAACCCCGGCATAGGTATCCAATTCAAAAATAGCTACCTTCCCCCTGATCCATGGCTTCAAGCCTTGCTGGAATCTCTTAGCTTTCTTTCTATCAGTATCAACATACGACGGCAAATACCTTGACAATTCCTCAAACTTCCCCTCATAATCTGTTACCGATATATTCCCTTGCTTTAACTCTAAAAACTTCAGCTCCATTTGATCCTGAACAAACTGAGGAAAATACTTTTCTAAAAACAATTCCTTGAACCTTTCCCAACTAATAACATCTGTGTCTTCCAATGTCTTCACCATTTCCCACCAATAGGTGGCCTCATTCTTCAGATAGTAACTTGCAAACTAAACCTTCTGTTCCTCTTTCACTTTCACTAAGGTAAATGCCTTTTCTATTTCTTTTAACCAAACATTTGCTTCAATTGGCTCTAAGGAACCCTTGAATTCTGGTGGGTTTATTGCCTGAAAAGTTTTGAAAGTTACCTGGGGATTGGTCTTTCTTTGTTGTTATTGTGCCAGGTGAACTGTTTGTTGGGCCAAGATTTGAAGAATCTGGGTTATTGCTGGGTCCATGGGTCCTGGGTTCACATTCTGGGTTGTATCATCTTGGTTATTATTGTTGTTGGTTTCTTCATTCTGGGTATTGGTGCGGGTATTTCTTCTGGAAGGCATTCTCTGTAAAGAATCAATCAACTTATTTAGCTTTTAAATCAATCTTTTACATAAAAGAATAGTTTTGCAAAACAAAAATATTTCTTTTTGAAAACAGTTGTGACTAAATAAATTGCATGCTTCTTTACAGAATATAAACAGTTATGGAAAACAGGGCACATGGTATCATAGGGTATAACTGGTGCAATAAATAAGGTAAGGTAAAATAGGTGGAATAAAATAAATGACAGTGCTGGAAAGGAAAAAGGTACTGATATATATAGATTAAAAGTTTTAGGGTAGTACAAGCGTAAAGACGCTTCGAAAGTCAAAGCAAAAAGGGTACAACAACCTACTCACTAGTCAGCATCGCTAGTCTATAAATACAACTCAAAAGTCTTCTGATACACACTACACACTACTATCCATACTACATAACCATAACAACACTACTCAGTATCTCCATCTCTGAATCTCTAACTCAGCTCCAAGGAAACTCTGGTCCTGCCAGCCTCTCAAAGTCCTCAATCACCTCAGTAGCCCAGCCCATCAGTGCATCAGGGCCTCTGCCAGGTAGTGTAGCTCCATGTAGCCTAGCCTCAAGAACCCTCCGTGTCACATGAATCTCCTCTCGAAGCTCCCTCACACCACGATCAACATCTGTAGTCCTGATGATATGCTGTAACTCTCTGATCTGAGCCAACAAGGAATCACGCTCCAATAGAAGAGCCTCATACCGGTAATAAGGAACTGGGGGAAATGTAGACTGGAATGGGGCACTCGCTACTGAATGCCCAGTGGAATCTGAATCAGCTGGTGGGGGTCCTCTGACAGGTGGCCTCATGCCTGGAGGTGGAATAGCCTGCAATGGTACGGGCTGCAACACCGGTGGAGGTAGAATAGCCAATGCTGGTGGAATCACAGGACGTGGATCCGAAAACGGCACTCCAACTGAAGGCTCTGAGTGATCAGCTGATACGGGAACAAAAGAGTCGGCCATCTCTGCTATCTGAAATTATATCGTAATATAAGAATCTCGTATCACGACGCAAACTATACTAATACCGGTTATACCATAACACTCAACCTCTCGACGTTCTATCATCCTATACCTTACTTCTAATCCTAACCCTCTACCCATTCCCGTTAACGTAGGCTTGTGTCAGTGACTTATAACCTGTAGCTCTGATACCAAACCTGTGGCGCCCTCCAAACCCGGGTCAGAAGTTTGGGGTCCACACAAACACCTTAATTATAACCTGCTTATAACAATAATAAAGATAATAATAATATATGTAATGACCCTACTTACCAATCACCACGGACCGCAACAGGTTAAAGTATGCACACAAGCCAAACACACTAATCTATTACAAACCGTTCAAATCCCAACTATTTTAAATTCAAACTGAGTATTAAACATTATTACAAACTTTTACAAACTTAAATTATTCCAAAAGAAGCCTACTAGCTCAGCTTTCTCAACCTGAACCCCTAGCTCTCGCGCTGGACTGGGGATCCTCTTTACCAACTGGTTCCTTTTTAACTGGAAAGAATATAAACAACATCGCACAAATGAGCTAACTAGCTCAGCAAGTCACAATGACAAAACTGAGAATAATGATCATTAGGTGAATATGTTTATGATATCAAGTGAACAATGGATTATGGTTTAGAATTGGATATTATACTTTTAATTTAAAAACCAAGGTTAGGCTGCTGATCAGTCACGCACTAACCTCGAGCAAGGCACACATCATTGCTCTAACTACTGGATCCAAGGCACACATTGGCCTAACTTGACCATTATATGGTCTGACCACGAATCTGGTCCACAATTTTATAAAAACAATCCAATTCTAACATAATAACAGAATATGTAATAATAAACAATAATCGAAATCATTAACAACAATAAATGTTTAACAATGAAAGGGTTTAAATCCTTGTAAGGATCAACAAGGTACTTTTAAAGCTTGAATGCTGGGTAATGAAAGAATTGGATAACAAAGGAAACAACGTTTCAAGGTTTCAAGGATTTGGTCTTTCAAAGCATAAGATATCATGGATTGAGTATATAATAATTCAGTTCAGTGTCTGGTATTTAGTTTGTATGTATTTGTGGAGTAGTATCGTAGATTTGTGGTTCTTGTTTGGGTATACAATAATCAATGGATTAGAAAGAATATGGTTCATAGCTCAAGAACAATAACTGAAATCAAGATTTAGGTTTCCGTGCTTCAAAGCATTTGCAATGTCAACAAGACTATCAAGAATTACAATATCTCGAGAGAGTTCAGAACACTTGCCTGATATTAGCTTACTATCCTGCACTTGCTTTCAATCACAATCGTCTTACTTCTCAACTACCTGTTTCCCTTCCTACGCCTTGCCTCTTCTGCTCACATATCATAAGCATCTATCAATAATTTACTCACGGAATTCTATTCAACACATACTTCTATCTACCCTTCGTTTTACCCAAATCCGATTAACGGATTGAAAGTTATGCGATAATCAAGTAAACACCGAATATATAGACCGATAGTCAATTAACAAGTCACATGTAGCACATAATACATCACGTAATCAATGATATATTATTTATAAAGAAATCTCGGGTCATAAATAGGCTTTCTGGTATTTAAAATGATTTTTAAAATATTTTCCGGAATAATGTACAATGTAATATAATCCCTTTAACCAAATATTATAGATTAAACTAGAGGCATGTAATGTGTCATCCTCATCATAGTTTAATCCAAGTTTCCTTGATCAATGAGTAGACTGTCATATCAAATCAATATTTGAGCGTGGCCACGCATTTCATAGTCTAGCTCACACAAGAGGCCAATAATATCACTCCTAAAATAGGAGGGTTAAATCCCATCTAGAACATTCATATTTCTCATACGATTCATAATATACCCAATGTCCACTTTTATCATTATCCGATCAAGGATAACTTTTAATGGAATCAATGTACATTAATTCTCGTATAGAAATATAATGACTTCAGGTCTAAGGACCATTATATCATTATCACTGTGAGAATTACTTATGACACAACAGACATGGAATCTCACATTGGGTCTTTCCAGCACCATGTACATATACATCTGCCTGTGTTTTTTACTTTAGTATCACTATACCTATGATCAATGAGATGTGATCATCAGTCAACAAACACACCAGTTTTAATGCATTATTATTGTCCCTTAATAATAATACTCGACTAGGGACCTTTAGGAATATTGTAACTACTCTCATAATCTCATTTCTAAGTCACGTACTTAGAGATATAGAATTGCATATCATATTCCAAGGACATTTATTAATCTAACATTTATATCGCAGTAAATTAAGAATTAATAAATTATAAAGAGAATAATCGATAGAACATAAACATTAATAATCATAATGTCTTAAACTAAAATATCATAGTGTTGTCTCTAGGACACAAACACTAACAATAACAACACTAGAACAGGACAGGTTAATAATACTACGTCTATACAAGAATTCAGGAAGAATGAAGACAAGGCAAATATAAAGAATCAGAAGATTAGAAGAAGGCCTGAAGTCTGTCTACAGGTCACTGAAAGAAGTTCATTAATATGATCATGCCTCGGTGAAGAACAAAGGTTAAAGATTTTCAGGGTTTCAGAAATGTTGAAGATTCAGTATACAAGTGCTACCGGAAGATTTCAGTGTATTGGCATTGATTGAAGATAAACAGTGTTCGAAGCATAGGAATCGGAAGAATTGAAGACAGTGTATAGACAAAGGTTAATGAAGACATTGTCTAAAGTACCAGAAAGGATTCCAGTGAAAGTACAGTTGTTTATTGACAGTCAGTGTTCGAAGCAATAAAGTTGAGGCAAGTTTAACAATGTAATCAAGGCTATAATACGAAGACCTGAATCGGGGTTAGTCGTCTGTGAACCAAACCAATTGCACTAGGCGTCAATAGCTCGTGAAAGGAATCTGAGTATTATTTATAGAAGGATTGTTAAGTTGAGGAACGTACTTGGATTGAACGTTTATCTGTTAAAGTGCGAGAAGAGGTGTGCGGGGTATACAGCTAAACAGCTCAGGGGACTAGCGAAACTCAAAGTTTAATTGTTAAATTAAATAAATTATTTAATGGACTTTAATATAATTTATTTAATAAACTTAAAATGATTTATCTTATAAACTTTAAACAGGTTTATTTTATAAATCTAAATTAGTTTATTTATATAAGTTATATTTAAGTTTATTTTATAAATTAATTTAATTACAATTTAAACTTAAAAAGAAAAGAAACAAAAAAAAAAGAGAAAAAGGAAAGAAACAAAAAAAAAGAAAAGAAAAAGAAAAGAAAAAGAAAAAGAAAATAGAAAAAGAGAAAGAAAAGGAAAGGAAAATAAAAAAAAGAAATAGAAAACAAAAGAAAAAGAAAAGAATAAAGAAAAAAAAAGGAGTAAAGAAACAACAGGTGACAATGTCACCACAGGTGACAATGTCGCCACAGGTGATTTCTTAAATTTTGTTTACAAAAGTTAAGTACATAGATTGTCTCCACACAAGGTTTCTTCCCCCTGTCGCCATAAAAATCACTACCTCTTGTACTCTTGTCGCCACAAAAAGCTGGTCGCCAAAGAAACCTCAGCCACACATTTTATTGATAAAGTCTATACTTTGCAGCAGAAGATAATGAGCCATTCATTCTGAATTATTTTCTGTTCATCTTCTCTCCCAAGAGAGTAATGAAAATGGCAGCAGAGATTTACAGAGGATTTCAAGCTATTTATATATCTGTTTAACTTCTCACCGAAGTAACGTTATAATGCCCGATTTAATTCTTGTATATTTATAGGGGCATTATAATCGTTACCTGGTAATTAAATCTTAGTACAAACAAAAGCTAGATTATTGTATAGTATTTGATTTGTAAATATTTGTAGTAGTTTGAAACTTTGTTGTTCTTAGATTGTAGCCGGTTAATTTATTTACCGGAGTGTAGCAACCCCCTCGAGAATTTATATATGAATATATATTTCCCCGAATATCTTGTGTTCCTTGTTTTATCGTTCCAAACAATATTCCTCTCAAGAACACGAAACCACTAACCGAGCACTAAATATTTTATCCGCTAAAGATTCATTAGAATTTTTAATTTAGTGATTATCGTATTCAACCCCCCCTTCTACGATAATTCGGGACCTAACAATTAGTATCAGAGCAGACTAATTGATACACAATTAGGATCCTTAAATAAATTTATTTTATTAATATGATTTTACATAAATTTATTTTATAAATTTAATTTAGTTAATCTATTTTATAAATTTAATTTAAATGGGTTTATGATTTAAACTTGAATAAGTTTATTTTATAAACTCAATTTCAATAAATTTATTTAATAAATTTGACTTAAATAAATTTATTATTTAAATTTTAGTAAATAAAATTATTAATATAAATTAATTTTTCGGTACATTTCCAAGTCAGGTGGCTGCCAAATTATTTGTAAACCAAAGAGCTGGCATTTTCTGTTGTCTGTCCAGAGTTTTTAAGCTGCCACATTTGTTTATTTAGTAAGCAAAATAAATCAACTTTTGTTTAAGTAAACAAGAGTTATTTGGCACCTTATTTCTTTGCGTGCGTATTGTCTGCCAACCAAGTCGAGTCACTCGCTGCCACGCGCAGATTTTTAAAAGAAATGTTGTGATTAACAGCCACACGCGGAGCCATTACACGCGTTGTTGAGCCGATTTCCTGAAGCCGAGTTCTGTGCACGCGCTTGGAACCTGTCGCCACAGAGGGTAAAGTCGCCACAGACTTCAACTAAGGTAATAACATGGGTCAGTGGTCGCGGGAGCGGAAGTCGCCACAGCCAGGAGACGATTTAAAAACTAAGGCAGCGTGTTGTTGTAGTCAGCCGCACAAACAGCAGAGTCGCCATAGACTGGTCACTAGAGAGAGGAAAAGGCGGTGTAAAAACAGTTCTATTTACGAGTTGCGACCTGTTTTATTGGATGAGATTTCCTTGTCGCCACATCCTCACTTAGACATTATGTAACCCTTTAAATGAATTATTTCTGATTTATTTATTTTTCCATAAAAATTTAAAATTCTTAAATTTAAATTTTTCTTAGATAATAATTTATATTTTATTTAATTTTTAAGAAAATTCGAAATTCTTGAAAATTAGATTTTACGTAAATATTTTTTTTGATTAATTTATTTTCTAAGAAAATTAAAAATATTGGAAATTTAATTTTTCTTAAATATTAAATTAAGGGTAATCAAGGTATTGGTAGACTCAGGATTCCTCCGGGCTTTTAAAGTGAATTTTAATTTTTTGAAGAAAACGAAGACCATGTGCTATTCAGATGGAAAATTCCCGAACACGGAAATTATAAGAAATGGTTTTCTTACTCCAATGGAACTGATTTCAAGACCTACAGACGAAAATTGTGGATCTTCCTCAAAGGCTTACTCCATAGGATATCACTGGGTTTTCAGACGCAGGAAATGAATGAAATTTCTACGGGTACAATTTTTCTCGAAGATTTTAAGATAACTCTATGATTTCAGATTATACAGTCACACAGTGGTTTGTACCAATGCTATATTTATCCGGGAATCAATGAGATCATACAGGCAGGAATTGTGGAGGTCAGAGAGAATAGTGGGGACAAACAAATATCTCATTCACATGCAGTATAGTTGGAACCTCAGGACAGAATGTAAGTATTACTGATAGCTGAATTAGAAGAAGCTCATGTAGAAGTACTTGAGGGACTGGATGCCAGGGCAGTGTTTCACATGTCAGGGAAGTTTGGTCGTATCAGATTCACAAGGAATACATAAGCTACATCCAAGGATCAAGCCTATCTATTCCGAAGCAGAGATTCTTACAGATTCAGTTCAAGGGGTGATTACAAGACTGAGAATGGGACAGATACAAGATTTTATAGCTACAGTTATTGTAGGATTTTATCTATTACGGAAGCATGGTAAAATAATTTTTACGATATAAAATCCATATAATATGCATACAGATCATGAATTAAATCGAGGGATCATTTCTAACCTTTAAAAGCGATCCAAGAACCACGAGCGGAGATCCTTAGCAGCTACTCCTCAAGTGTAAAACACTCCACCGGTATCCACCAAGAAATCGATGTAATAGACGAGGAGGAGGTGGAGAGAATTAGGGTTTTGTAAATTTTTAGGTTGAGGCAAAAATAGGGTTTATAATAGTATATTTATAGGCAAAATTTTCAGCTGAAAATTTTCCCATAAAATATTATTATTATTAACCCTTTATTATTCTCACTAATAATTAAAACACCTTTTAATTATTAATCCTTTTTCTAAACACTTTAGAAATAATTCTCTCACTTGATTTAATTTCCAAAAAATTAAATTCCTAATTAATAATATTAAGAACTTTTTCTTAATTAATTTATAATCAATTAAATCTCATTTAATTAATTATTAAATTTGCCAATTAATTATTTATTTCATAAATAAATAATTATCAACCATTATTAATTAATTCCTCCCCCATTAAATCATTCTCTTTTATGGTGTGACCCTGTAGGTTCAATATTAAGCCGGTAGTAGAAATAAATAATAATAAAACTATTTTATCATTATTTATATAAATTCTCTAATTTATTAAATATAATTAATTAATTAATCATATTTATTTTACATCGTGAGGGATACTTCTCAGCATATCGCGACTATCCGGATAATACGAATTCACTTCTTAGAATACCAAGAACCTATTCAGTGAGTAGTTACAGTACAATCAATTCCTTCTACCCTGCAATGTCACGATTAAATATAAGGCATGGAACTTGTGTCAAGCCTATCTTATTTAATCACTTGCTTTCCCATTCACTATGCTTAGTTCTATTTAATGTAAATTAGAAACTCCTTTCTAATTTCATTCACTCTGGCCAGAGATTCCTGAACTAGCATAAGTGGATCAGCATTGAACATTCTCTTCCTTCACTGGAAGGGGTAGATATGCTGATCCCTCAGGTTTTGAGCGAGTATTTAAATCCCCTTCGAAAGGAGGATCTTAAATATAAAAATGAGTTTTGGGATCCGCCCTAACCTTTAAAAATCATTTTGAAGACTCGAAAACATTTTTAAGAATGTTTGGAGTAATGCTGATTTAATAAAATAAATCAGTCCCAATATATTGGAAAAATATCTGAATATTATTATTTAAATAATATTCCGATAAAGAATAATCTTTATAAAAATAATTGAAGTAGAAGTTTTAAAACTCATACTTGAAATGAATAATAAATAACCAAAGATATACTTATACGAAAGTACGATCTTTATTTGAATAATCGAAAATAAGTTTGATTATCGAAACATTATTCTTTAATAAAATAAAGAATATTATTTAATAAAATAAGCGGAGTCATAAGTCCTCGAATGAATATTCAAAACGATATTCATTAAATAAAATAAGCGGAGTCATAAGTCCTCGAATGAATATTCAAAATAATATTCATTAAGTGAAATAAAGTTATCGAATAAACCTTATTCGAATAAATAGTTTTGAAAACAATTTATATATATATATATAATATACTCGGGAATATCGTCTCCCGGTTTAGAAAATATGTTCACCTTTGGGTCCCCTATACTAAGGGTATACGCAACTAATGCTTATCTCTAGCATAAATATTATGCAACTTATAAGCAATTGAATCAACAATTAGATATCAAGATTACGAAACAGACATGCATATATACCATATCAGCATGCTCCAATATATCATAAAATTTGCTAATAACAATCATACACTTATCACAAGATAATGCATATACATATATTTATATCGCAACAACAGTATAACGGGTAGAAAACTTGCCTGAGCGACTGGGGGTGATAAAAGGTTTGGGACGAGTCTGGTAACCTATAAAAAACATATAAGTTGGAATTAAACCAAAGTCGCTTATGAATCTATAGTTTAACCAATTAGACCCTAACGTTCGTTTTTGCGCTTAACGATTCACTTAAGTCGCTCGAGTACCCTCGGATCCACCATTTTTATTAAATTAACCATTAAGGGTTTTAAGGCGATTCTTTCGCGAGTCCCCTACCAACTTCCTAACCCACTTTACATAATTGTTTCGTACTCCAATTAGTCATTTAAGGGCCTTAACCGAGGTTTTAAAGTAAGGCGAGGGGTAATGGTTCGTTCGCGAAACGCCGTTACTTAAAACGGTCGTTTCTCCTAAACCGTACATCGGATTCAAGAGAACCACATATCAAAACGAAGATCGTAACATGAACTATCTGAACATGGAAAATGTTAGAATCTTTCAGTGAGTTCACGGGTCCTAAAGTTAAGAACAGAACAGTTAAGGAAAATCGGGCATTATGACGTTTATATTTACGCGATTTCCAATTTAACTAACACTCTAAATTATCATCAATTCACTCACAACCACCAATACAATAATATTCAACCATCATACTACAAACTCAGTCCCCAACTCCAAGTTTTACCAATTTATCCAACCAATCAAAGACCCAATATTCAAAACCAATACAAATCCACCAAAACTACTTATAATCAAAGATCAAGCCTTAATACTAACAATGCTTCAATAAAACTTAATGGAATCATAAAATCAAAGCTAGGGTTTGAAGTTGATACCTTCCTTGGTAGGTGTTAAGTTTCTAGGAAGCCTTAGGGAACCTTAATCTAACCTCCTACAAGCTTGATCTTTCCAAAGAAATCAAGAACACAAAGTTAGGTTTTGAAGTTTCTAAAAGTCAGATTTAAAGAACTGTCAAAACTAGGGTCTTACCATGCTTATTTGGATGAGACTTGTGAACAAGCGTTGTAGGCCATCTCAATACCTTTCCAAAGAGCTATAGAACATACTATTTGAGTGAGTATTGAAGGAGATGTGGTAGTTTGAAGTTGCTTTTCTGGTTTTGCCGAGAGCTTGCTTCTTTAAAATGAAAAGTCATGTTTGTGTTATGATTTTTTTTGTGTTGTTTCTTTGTTTATGGCTTGGCTAATTTTGAGGATTTACCATGGTAAAAAATGAATGGCTCACAATCAACCAACAACACACTTCTTTTTGTCATGCTTAGGTCATCATTCTTATGTCATCCAATTGCCACATGTCTCTTCCTTGTGGTTTGATGATGTCACAATCCTTGGCTTCTTGTACAAGCTTGTCTCTTGGTCGCTTATTTGTTTTACTGTTCGCTTAACTTCCGTTCTCGTTCGTCGTTTGAGGGATCATATCCGGGATCTTATTACTTGGGTTCCCCTAAACCTTTCTCAATATTTTATATTCCTTTTTATGATCCCCTCTTAAAATCCTTTAATTTAAATCCTTTTTATCATGTCACCTTATACTCAATTCTTTCGGTATCTGGTGGATTTTCGGGAAAAAATCAAAGTGTTCGAATTTGGATTCTGACGATCTTTACATACACTTATTTACTTTATGGAGTACTAATACGATCTTAGAATTTCCATAACAGTACTCCTATATAGCGTGGTCTGATAATTTTCCTTAATCATCATCATCAGCAAAAGTTACTATTCATCCGTGTTTCAAAATTTTCCAAAAATTGGGGTTATTACATCGCGTACATGATAGATCCCATTGCTGAAGCATAAGGAATCATACTCATACGCTCTCTTTCCTCAAGTGTCTTAGGAGACATTTTCTCGGAACGGGACACTCCATGGCTCATCGGTATGAGACCTCTTTTGGAGTTTTCCATGCTAAACCTTTTAAGCACTTTCTGGATGTATGTACCCTGGGTAAGACCTATCATTCTTCTAGATCTATCTCTATAGTTCTTTATACCGAGAATGTAGGATGCTTCTTCCAAGTCCTTCATGGTGAAGTTCTTTGATAGCCATACTTTGACTGATTGCAGCATCGGTATATCATTTCCTATAAGAAGTATGTCATCTACATACAATACAAGAAATGTTACCGCGCTCCCACTAACCTTCTTGTAGACACATGGTTCATCTATGTTTTTGATAAAACCAAACTCTTTGATTGTCTCATCAAAACGGATGTTCCATCTACGAGAAGCTTGCCTTAAACCATATATGGTTCACAGCAGCTTACACACTAGGTGTTCATTTTCCTTGGAAAGAAAACCCTCTGGCTGTGTCATATACACTTCCTCCTCAAGTTCCCTGTTGAGGAAGGCCGTTTTCACGTCCATTTGCCAGATCTCATAGTCGTAGTAAGCAACAATCGCAAGAAAAATCCGAATTGATTTTAACAGGGCTACGGGCGAAAAAGTTTCATCAAAGTCAATCCCTTGCTTTTGTTTGAATCCTTTTGCCACGAGCCTGGCCTTATAGGTCTCCACCTGGCCATCTGCTCCAATCTTTCTTTTGTATACCCACTTGCACCCAATAGGCTTAACACCTTCAGGCGCCTCAACCAGAGTCCATACTTGGTTGGTATACATAGATTCCATTTTGGATTTCATGGCACTATGCCGTTTCTCTGAGTCAACACTACTCATAGCCTCATTATAGGTCACAAGGTCGTCATCATCAATGATTGACAACTCATTGCCATTCTCAATGGCAAGGCCATAATACCTCTCAGGTTGGCGAGACACTCTCCCTGTCCTACGAATGGGTTGTTCCACAGAAGGTTGTTCAGTCTGAACAGGTGTTTCCACTTGATCCGTGGTAGTTTATGCTTCTTGAACTTCATCAAGTTCAATTTTGCTCCCACTGTTTCCTTCAAGGATAAACTGCTTTTCCAAGAAGGTAGCATGTTTGGAGACAAACACCCGATGATCGGTGTAAAAGTAATACCCCAAAGTCTCTTTAGGATATCCCACAAAATTACATTTTACGGATCGGGATTCCAGCTTATCTGGGTCAACTTTCTTGACATAAGCTGGACATCCCCAAATCTTAACGTGTTTAAGACTCAGTTTCCTTTCTTTCCATATCTCATATGGTGTTTGAGGAACAGATTTGGAAGGAGCCTTATTCAGTAAATATGCTGAGGTTTCCAATGCATAACCCCATAGGAATACTGGAAGATTCGCATAGCTCATCATGGACCGAACCATGTCTAACAAGGTTCTATTTCTCCTTTCAGATATCCCATTTAACTATGGAGTATATGGAGGAGTTCACTGGGAGACTATACCATTTTCTTTGAGATAATCTAGAAACTTTCCATTCAAGTATTCACCACCTCGATCTGATCGAAGAGTTATAATACTGTGTTTGGTTTGTTTCTCCACTTCATGTTTATATTCTTTGAACTTTTTAAAGGCTTCAGACTTGTGTTTCATCAAATACACATATCCAAATCTAGATCTATCATCTATGAAAGTAATGAAATATGAAAATCCACCCATGGCTTGCGTAGACATTGGTCCACATACATCTGTGTGTACCAATCCTAGCAAATCTGCAGCCCTCTCTCCATGTCCACTAAATGGAGATTTGGTCAGTTTACCCAATAGACAAGACTCGCATGTAGGATATGATTCAAAATCAAAGGGGTCAAGTAACCCTTCCTTATGCAATATCTGCAGTCTATTTTCATTAATATGACCTAGCCTACAGTGCCATAAATAGGTCAGATTTTCATCATCTCATTTTCTTTTGTTAGTTTGTTCAATCTGAAGTAAATTATGCTCTACGTCACATACATACAGACCATTATTTAAAATACCACTTCCATAAAGAACATTATCTCTAAGAATGGAACATTCATTATTCTTAATAATAAATGAAAAACCATCCAAATCCAACATAGGAATAGAAACAATATTCCTCACAATAGAGGGAACGTAATAACAATTATTCAGAATAATAGTCTAGCCCGTAGGCATATGTAAACTAAATGATCCTACAGATATGGCCGCAACCCTTGCTCCATTATTACCCATATGTAGAATCACCTCATCTTTTTCAAGAGTCCTACTTCCCTTTAGTCCTTGCAACGAATTGCAAATATGAGAATCACAGGCGGTATCTAATACCCAAGTAGAAATTTGACCTAGTGACATATTAACTTCGATCATGAACATGCCTGAATCAGAAGCGGTAGTCTCACTACCCTTCTTTTTCTTCAATTCTGCAAGGTAAACCTTGCAGTTCCTCTTTCAGTGCCCCAACTTGTTACAGTGAAAGCAAACAGCTAAATTAGGACCAGTCAACTTGTGAGCATCTCGTATGCTTCGGAGTGATAGTGCAGAAGACATAACGAATATAGTAAATCTGTAAATGATAAACACATAACAACACTTAGCAAATATTCAATTTCATTTCAAGACACTATATGAATCGGGTCTTTATTCATAAGTGGCTCCCACTAGTTTATCTAATTCATACAACCCCTAAGTGAAAATTAAGCATTCATAATGCTAGTGGGAATAGGGATCCTACATTCCATCACACAACCTCGGCTGTAGCACGAAACGTCATGTGATGTTCAATAGGCAGACAACTCTTGTCAATTACATCTTATGTTATTCCCTAATAAAACTTTAGCCTCTTGAATAATTGAGTCACGGCTGTAGCACGACAAACTCAATATTCTAAGTCAAGTCTAACCCAACATTTCGTACAATTGAATCAGTCTCCAACGGCCCACGGCTGTAGCATGTAACGACCTTTAGATTCTAATTCAATCTACACATCTCTATATAATAGACAAGTATTTCTTATTTCGGAATTAAAGCCCTTGGCTGTAGCACGAAACGATAATGATTCAAAAATAAGAACCACTTTCTACCATGTTGGAAGGCTATGACCGACACAAGCCCGTTGTGTCATTGGCCAATTATAACTTGATATTATTTAATTTTAGAGGGATTATATTACGTTACAATCATAATCATATTATAAAGAGATTCTTACTTTTAAATTAAATATTTCAAATCAATAATCGATAATCAGATGATTCCCAGATCAGGTGGAGCATTGTCAAGAGGCGTCACTTAATAACCCTTTCTTACAGATAGAAATCTGTTGCTGACAGAATCATCCTTTCTCTCAATATTGAAAATTCATATTCAATTACGTGTTTCATAAACACAAGAATCTCATGATCGTATTCATAATATATATATTAAGGTCATGAAACAATTTCACTATACTAGATTGTCTAACAAACGCCTTATGTTAATTAAGTTCACCTAAATCTATTATCGCATGATAAACTAAGCATATATCACACATATAAGCATGAATAAACGTAAAGGTAGGCATGTTACATCATGTAGCATATTGGTCTAAGCATTATGCATCTCTATGCATCACGTGAGGCATTTAAAAGCAATTAAAACAGTCAAAAACAGCTTTAAAACACTACTGTTAGCTATAAACAGTTCGAAACAATTTCAGAAAATATCATATAATATACCATTAGATGCGTCTCGAAAAGACGAATCCAACGACACCAAGCATGCCTCATTCTGACCAAGCACGTGCCCACACGCACCCCGAGAAGAAAACCAACGCGCCACCACGCGCACACGCGCTGTCAGGCGCGTGTCAGACTGTCGCCCACGCGCCCCCACGCGCACACGCGCCTCACGCGCCCTAAACCCTAAGCTGACGTCAGCATGACGTCATCTGATGATGTCAGCATGACGTCAGCACAGGGCTGACCGTTGACCCGCGTGTGTCTGACACGCGCCGCGCGTGACACACGAGCGCGTGTGCCCCACGCGCGCATGTCAGACGCGCGCTCCTCCCCCTGTTCTGAACAGTCGCCGCCGTACTAATTTCTGCTGCCTTTTCTCTAATCCCGTGCCACCACCATAACAGTACACCAGTACTGTCCTTTTCTTTAAACAGCAGCAGTAAAAAAAACATGTATACACATAACAGATTTTATATATATATATATATATGTAATTACGAATTTAATTAAAACAACTTCAAAAATTCATAATAATTAATCCATTCATCATAAAATTATGAAAAAAATACCCAGACGATCTACAACACTTGTAGAACCCAGATCTACAGTCAAAATAGTTCTGAGAAACAATTTCTAATCAGTCATAATTAATCCATGATATAACTTGTAAAAATCATAATTAATTCATACAAGCACATAAAATTCTGAAATTTTTATCACAGATCTATATGCATACAACCTATGCTCTGATACCATTGTAGGATTTTATCTATTACGGAAGCATGGTAAAACAATTTTTACGATATAAAATCTATATAATACGCATACATATCATGAATTAAATCGAGTTATCGTTTCTAACCTTTAAAAGCGATCCAAGAACCACGAGCGGAGATCCTTAGCAGCTGCTCCTCAAGTGTGAAGCACTCCACCGGTATCCACAAAGAAATCGATGTAATAGAGGAGGAGGAGGTGGAGAAAATTAGGGTTTTGTAAATTTTAGGGTTAAGGTAAAATAAGGGTTTATAATTGTATATTTATAGGAAAAATTTTCAGCTGAAAATTTTCCCATAAATTATTATTATTATTAACCCTTTATTTTTATTAAACCTATTAATTAATAATTAAAACAACTTTTAATTATTAATCCTTTTTCTAAACACTTTAGAAATAATTCTCTCACTTGATTTAATTTCCAAAAATTAAATTCTTAATTAATAATATTAAGAACTTTTTCTTTATTAATTTATAATCAATTAAATCTCATTTAATCAATTATTAAATTTGCCAATTAATTATTTATTCTATAAATAAATAATTATCAGCCATTATTAATTAATTCCTCCACCATTAAATCATTCTCCTTTATGGTGTGACCCTGTAGGTTCAATATTAAGCCGGTAGTAGAAATAAATAATAATAAAACTATTTTATCATTATTTATATAAATTTTCTAATTCATTAAATATGATTAATTAATTAATCATATTTATTCTACATCGTGAGGGATACTTCTCAACATATCGCGACTATCCGGATATTACGAATTCACTGCTTAGAATACCAAGAACCTATTCCGTGAGTAGTTACCGTACAATCAATTCCTTCTATCCTGTAATGTCATGATTAAATATAAGGCATAGAACTTGTGTCAAGCCTATCTTATTTAATCACTTGCTTTCCCATTCACTATGCTTAGTTCTATTTAATGTAAATTAGAAACTCCTTTCTAATTTCATTCACTCTGGCCAGAGATTCTTGAACTAGCATAAGTGGATCAGCATTGAACATTCGCTTCCTTCACTGGAAGGGGTAGATCCTTTATTGATCATACACTATCTTCGTGAACAAATTCCTATACCCAGTAGAGCCCTTATAATTGTCCTTGGAGACTAAGAACTAAACCAAAGTATAGTTCAGTGTACACAAGATGACTATGATGACCTCAAGTTTAAGGATACTTGTACAACTATCATTATATGAATAACTACTGACACGTGAGTGAACTCCATCAGTTGTTCAGCTGTGTGAGTCATGTTCAGTGAACTTATTCTATAATAAGCACCTACATACTAGCTATAGTGTCACCACACAAATGTCTATGAGAATAGACATCCTTCATAATGAAGCAAGCATAGTATGTACCGATCTTTGCGGATTATTAATTACCAGTTAGTAATCCTACGACCAGGAACTATTTAAGTTTAGAGTTATCATCTTTTAGGTCTCATTATTATGATCTCATCACAATCCATAAAAAGCTTTACTCTAAATTGTGGTATTTCTTATTTAAACACTTAAAATAGATAGAGCCGGCAATAAAAACAAAACAAGTCTTTTATTAATATCAATGAAATCAAAACATATTACATAAAAGTTATTCCTAAATTCTCATACATGATTGGACTTAGGGCATATCTCTTTCAGTTATGACAAGGCATATGTGTCAAGTAACTATCAGGGGTTTTTCTACAATAGAACAAGAAGCTTGACAAACAAGGATGAGTAGGGATTCAGTTGAAGAGTTGAGACAAAGGTGGAATGATTTTTTAGGAAAGCAGCCAGTCAAAACTTATAGTGCACGGGAAAGAGTTGGGATGGATCATATGACGAGAATAATGAATATCTTGCTTACATAGCAATCTCTGATGATGGTCCAACTCACATATCTCAGGTTTCAAATTCTTGAACCACTGCAATACTTTGCTCTCAATATTCAATGCATGATAAGATCATAGTGTTTAAATGCTTAACACTCGTACAAGCATGATAACATCACACATAGATAATGCTGAACTAGTTCACTAGATTATTTTTCTGGTAACTAGGATTGATGTTTAACTTGTACATGTTACTTTAGATGATCTTAAATATGTGTTTAAATATTTGTTGAACATGATTAATTGCTTTAGTGAGGTATATGTTTTTTCAGCATATAAGACCTTTGTTTATGCTTATCTCTTATATCCTATTACATTGTGATTTATTCATTTGATCGGAATTGTTTGTTAAGATGTGTTAGTTATAATTGGATTGAGATAGCTAGATGAGATTTATCTACAGAATTGGACTAGATAGAATTAGTGATTTATTTGTTAATTCCGTTTGTTCCATATCATGCCTGTCTTGCTTAATTCTTATGTGTAATATTTCTGAATGAATGCCATGTATTCCCAATACAATGCTTGCTTATTCTTTATGCCATGAATGCATCTCTTAGTACTTGTATTAATTGTAGAAAAAGCATGATTATGATTACAATAGGGCAAAGACTGCTAGTCCTCCTTATGTAAGGTTGGAGCCATTTATCCCCTAGCCTAGAAACAAATCTGTCAAGGGTATTAAAATGGAGAAAATGGTCAGTCAAAGATAAGAATTAGCATGATATGGTAGCAGCTGTTGTTATATATATTTATAATAAAATCTCTAATCCAACTGGACCCAAACTAATAAGTTGGGTACCAAGAACTGTTAATCCATTTGTGAGTGCAGGACATAACAGGTCAATTGATTCATATGTATTCTTGGTAATTCATACTCAAGGCATATGATCAAAGAAAGAGCCTCACAATCAAATGTGATTGACAAAATCTATTCCGTCAATAATCTTTGGAGATGACAGCAAAGGTTTTCATTACGGGACAAGCTATACAGATAAAGGGATATCATCATTAATTGAACAATTGGTATCACTGATAACAACTAATCATTGGAGTAATTGGTAATAGTTGAAGCAACTTCCTTGCTGGAGAATCAAGGCACAAATCCTCTTATCAGACAGTTCTGTATTAAAGGAAAAAATGTCAATTCAACAAAGGATTAGTATCTCATCTGAAGTAGGAAGGTTGAGAAGCTTGCTCTTCTTAGAGTAAGGAAAGGGAATGCTCATGGCTAGGCTGGAATCTCAGGAAAGGTGAAGTATATGGTTTCTACTATAAAGCTTCATCTGATAGACGTTTAGCTATGGCATTAGAAGCTCTCACCCTTGAACATCATCTCAAGGAACTCTTTTGTGAAAAGGGGTTAGTGAGAGGACTACCTCATCTTGAATTCAGAAGATGGTAAATGTGAGGCATGTAAGAAAGAGAATTCAAAGACAACATCACATCAAGTAAATATATACCTTAGTGATGGTGGTTGACTACTCTTGTGAAACAAAGTTGTTGTTCGTGCATTCTCAAGACAAGACATCACAGATGGTGATTGATCACATTAGGAGATCAAATTGGAAGCAACTGTAGAGACATATTCAGCACTGGGAGCTCCGTGTCAGAATGGAGTGGTACAAAGGAAGAACCGGAACTTGAATAAAGCTACAAGGGAAATATCAAGCTAATCAAGATCTTCTAAATACCAAAGGGCTGGAGTAGTCAATACAGGTTACTATAAGTAAGATCAGGCTTTGATCAGGTTGTATACATGAAGACCACAAATGAGTTAATGGCCAACAGAAGCAAACACTGGATAACCTCAAAGTGTTTGGAGATAATGTTCTACAGTTAGGATATTTTCCATGGCTACTCAGTGGAGTATACAACCTACAGGGCGTTTGTGGTTGATCAACAGAAGATGATTGACAGTCTAAGTGCACAGTTCAACAACTCCATGCTTCAAGCTGTTAAATGAGAAATTAATGGTATTGATGATTCATATCCAAGCAGTGGAATGGCAGTGTATCTACACATCTCATTACTTCAATGAAGCCATTCAGCAAGGGTAAGGATTTTCAGGAAATCCCAGCAACAGCTTAGGGGGGCAATAGAAGGATCAACTAGTCAGACACAACACCACATTGAAAATCAGAGGACACTACAAGAACATATCTGCTGAGACAAAGGGTTTGATATTTATATTATTCCCAGAATCTAGTTCTTAAGTGATCCAGATGGTGGAGTAATGATTAGCAGGGTTGCTGAGTGCAAATGATTATTTCTTTAGTTTTCTATCTGAAAAGGAAACTGAGAAAGTTACAGAAGCTCTGATAGATCTGGATTGATTGGGTGATTGCAAAGCAAGATGAACTCAATCAGTCAGCAAGCAGATTGTAGGGAAGCTGGTATCCAAACCAAATGACAACTTTGTAAGTGGTACAAGGATAACCAGAAGTCAAACTGGATGACAATGGCATTGTTACGAGGGACAAGGCCAAACTGGATCCTAGGTTATTATCTGGAAGAAGTATCTAACAGAAAGCACTAGTAATGAGACTTGAGGATATTACGATATATCAGGCACCTGATGCACATTACACTTGGAATTGGACTCTAGTAGATGTGTACAAGTGCACTCTCGGTTGGTGAGTCAAAAGAGGAAGTCAATGCACAATAGTTCATGGACTTTGCAGTTGCAGACCTATTGGACTACGTATATCTCTTCTTCACAAGCTCACTTCAGGTTGGTATGAACTAGTATACTACTCAAGCAATCGTCAAGGACATGGTATGGCACTCTAACTGAAGTTACAGTTTAATATGAACTAATAGAGTCGTCATATTAATAACTCTCTTATCACTAGGCACAAATATATTGATTTATATATGCAGTGATATAATGATAATGTTATATGTTGGTCTACTAACAAAGACTTCTGCAAGATTATTTGCTAAGTAATTGCAGAATAGGTATGGAGGAGCGTGTTGAAAAGGTTGCAATTCTTTTTGGGATTACTTTAAGCAAGCCATTAGGATAATTCTTTAAGGAGCTCAAGCAAGCCAAAAGAACAATTATATTCGGAACACAAGTAAACCAAAAGGATGATGGCAATACAAGTAAGTTAAGGATCTTTTGAAGACGAAAAATTTGGAAGATTCTGAACATGCCGAGACTACTTACCAATAGAAACCACTAAAGCTTGATCAGTGCAACTCAGGTATAATGACAAGCTATAGACGTATGACGAGCTCACTCTTTACTCAAATGCTAATAGACAACATGTAATGTTCTCAAGATGCCAATGTGCAAGGTTCCAAGTGGATCCTAGAGAATCCAATCTTATAGCTATTAACAAGATTATTAGATATCTTAAGGGACTATCAACTCTTGGAGTAAAGTACCCTAAAGATATTATGCTTAACATGTTTTTCTATATAGATATAGATTATGCATGTTGTAAGAAAGACAGGAGAAGCATCTCTGAAGCTGTCAACTTAAGTGACAGGAGAAGCATCTCAGGAAGCTGTCAACTTCGTGGAAGAAGATTGATTTCTTGTTATGATGAGAAACAACCTCAAATCCAACAACTCTGTGAACACTCTATGACAAGGCACCTTCACACCAGGTTTCATTTAATTCGAGTGCATGTCTTTTAGTTAAAGAGTTACTGACAGAAACATTTATTAAATCACTTGATAAAGTTAATTTTTCAAGACTGGTTTGTAAGTGTGGGATATCATTCATTGCATACTAGTTGGAAATCCCATCTGTAAGAAATTCTTCATATAAGTTCACAAGTATTAAATCTTCAATATTTAAAGGACTTGTGAATTTATCAGTAATCCAGTACCTCGTACTTAGTGCTACTATCTTGATTATCATGATTACAATATCATATACATTTGTGGTAGTTAAGTATTATAGCATTAAGTTTGAATAATATTCTAATTGATTTAAATTATGACTGTAGACAATTCCATTCTATATCAGTCTCATAATTTAAATTATATTAAAATAATATGCAGCATAGTTATTTGTATCATGTACGAATAATTGTGATACTTTTAATATTAGTGACATTATTTAGAATTTTTGTTCTAAGTAATCAATGCTTATTTCTAAAATCACTGATATTGAAAGTTGAAGTATTTTCTAAGTTATGTGTATAAAATTCTCAATATTTTATATGTTTATGAAGTATTTCTAAAATTACTAATTATCCAAAAAGTGATTTCCATGTATATAAGTCATATATCCTATTGGTGCTTACTCAAGGATAATTATAAATATTTAAGTGCTAGTATATAACTCATAGATATTTAGTATTTATTTATTTAATATTTATTTTGGGATGTTTGAATTATGGAATTTGAAGCAATTCAATGATTTTATTTGCTCCATAATTCAAACTAACTTAAAATAAATAAGCAGCATGATTGATTATAACTAAATATGTCAACAATTGATATCTAGTATATTGATTGTAACTTATGTGTTATAAGTTAATTATGAGATTTTGGTTTTAGTGAATTTAGCAATGCTTATATTTCAAGAATTCACTGAAATCAGAATATGATTGTAACATGATTAGTTGTGTGCTAATTCTTGACTTATATCAGTTAATGATATTTAGTTAAGAGTTCAAGTATGAACTAATTATGAAGTATTAGTATTTGTGACATTACTTAGAACTCCTCTAAGTAATAAATGTTTATCCTCAGTCACTTATATTAATATAAAAAGTGTAAAAATATCTCTTAAAGTACAATTATGGTTAATGAGGATTTTGCTTTGCTAGAAGTAACCATATGTTGTCCACCTAGAATAATTTTTATACTTATTTGCAAACTCCTAAACACTTTGATAATAGATGCAATACTCAATGGATCAAAGTATATGGAACTTAGAACATTTTTCTAAGATTGCAAACAAGACAATGTTGGTTAATGTTGCTTTATTTATTGAACCAATATTGTTTAAGATATTACAATTGTTAGGAGTTAATAATTGTTTGATATATGAAATTGAATGCTGATGTCTTTTTGATAGATAATTGGCATTTAATTCATTGATATCTTATTTTAATAATTAAAATAGGATGCAACATAATTATTGGTATCTAAAGTACTTGACAAGTATCAGTCAATGATATATTGTTAATATTTTGTTGCAGATAATTGTGATATTTTAAGTTCTAGTGGATTTATATGAGTTGCTATATCTGAAAGATTCACTACAATTTGAAATTAGCAGCATAGTCAGTCTTATTAAGATTATTTATCAATACACAATGTTGTTGATTGTAATTTTATAAAGATAGATTATGGAGTTTTTAATATGAATGAGAATTGCTTAGACTTTATCCTAAGTGATCAATGCTTATACAAAAACTCATTCCTATTGAAAGATAAAATCTTTCTTTCTCTTCTTAATACTGCTAGGTCATCAGTCTGTGTCTTATCAAATCATTTATCTTTTTAGGCATAAAAACAGACTTGTGCACTCGAACAGTTTTAGGAGAAAATCAAACTTCTTTCTACATTGGTGTTTCTTATTTCATTAAAATCTTTTGAAATCACTATTGTACATCATTTTTCTCAAAAGATTAAATGCATAATTTTCATTCATTATAGATCTTAAATGCATTGTATCTCTACATTGCCATACGTTCGGTGATACAGGTTCAGCCTCCAATGGCATTCTTTCATTGATAGTCATGAGGTTGAAAACCCACAACTTCAATCCCAGACTGTAAAGACAAACACAGAAACAGAACCAACCAACACTCTCTTACCAATAAAATGAAGTATGAATGAGCGTGAGGGAGAAAGTGCCTTAGTGCACCACATAAGGAAGGTTCTGAAGTCAACTCAGCAGCTCTGTCTCCTACAAAGATGAGTAGTATTTAAATAAAGACAACTGCTAGCCCCCATACATCTTCTCAAAAAGATGTAATGGCTGAAAAGGCACAAAATAGTTACTAGATTCATCCTCTCAACAGGGTGCGTCTACTGAAATTCGCCTGTCAGACAGGGTATCCGATGTAGTGTCACCACCTCAAACATAAACAATTCTTGATGCACAAGGAAAGGTTACACACACAAAGGATGATTTGACGGAAACAAGAGTTTCGACCATGTTATGGTTAGATTCGATTGTTCAAGGTTCTTTAATGGACCAATTGCCTTTACAGGTGTTAGGAGAGGATACTGATCCAATAGCCATATGTCAGTGGTCAGTGTCTACCTCCCCAGGACTAATTAACCTGGATGCATCTGCGGATAGTGGATCTAACATATGTGCAGATTTGCAACTTATCGACAATGATTCAGATATTACCTGATGAGTCACAAGGAAATGTCTTCACAGACATTAGAAGGAAACTTTGATCTTTATGCTAAATTCTTTGGATCATTGTTGACCTTCCCAGAGTTCAAATCTGGAACCCCAAAAGGGAAACTAGAAATTTGTAGATTATGACTCAGATTTATCTGAAGAGTCTAACAAGGATGGGGATTTGCGAACTCCCATTGCACCACCTGTGACCTCCTTAAGGATGGCTAAGGTGATTTTCCTTGCAGGTACAGTTGGATTTTGAAGCTATGAGAGGAGTGATACACTTGTGAGAATGAGTGTAAACACGAGTGGAGAGAAGAGTGAAACACTTGTGAGGTACACGAAACAGAATCACACACTCACAGTGAGGAAGAAAGACAGAAATACCATATCCCATTCCCTATCCCTAAACATGGTTCTTGATACTTCGGGTCTCGATTCTGTTTATGATTGGAACTTAACTCTTAGGAACCTAACATTTACAGATTGGATTAGAATACTTCGGGACCTTTGGGAGCTCACAATTGGTAACACTTGGTGATCTCACATTTGGGAGGTTTAAGGAGTTGGGAAGATTGGTGAACATGATGATCAACAGTGAAGTCATTCTTGCAGCATTTAAAGGGACATGGTTGATCAGACTCTGACTTGTTATTTCTTTTCCAACCAAGTAACATACGAGAACTCTTTCAGACAACAACATACATTCCTTCTCTAAGGGGGAGATAAAATCTTAGATATAATAGTTGGAGGATTCCTCAACTAAGGGGGAGAAATAGCAGGGAGGAGGAAAAAGATAAAGCACATGTACATCACACAACATCAAAAGAAGTGGTTTAGTTCATCACTATTCTTCATAAAGGGAGAAGCTGTTTTCCAAAAGGGGAGTACCATTAGTTCTTATCTGTGCATCTTATTGTACAGGAGAGATAGTAGATGAAGGTGATCTCCTTTAAGTAGTTGATTCTCATAGGGAGAGAAGCAAGAGAGATATGCGCTTCTCGACAGAAAATGTGGTTGTACAAAAAAAGTTGCTGATGATTACTTCAAGACTGAGAAGTATTATCTGCCAGAGATTTGAAGAACCAAGGAAATAAAAATGAAACTACTTGAAGATCCGTTCAGTGCTAGAGGAACAAGCATCTTTCATTTCAGTTACTCAAGAAATCTGGAAATGCAGTATTTGATCCAGAAAACCAGTAGCATTATTTACAAGTCTTGGTACATTACTTTTTCTAGTTGTTAGTTGAGTTATCCTCTCTATTTAATTTGTTTTTTAAGTTTAACAATCAAATAGGGGGAGATTGTTGGTGAGACTGCGTAGCTGTATGAACAGTTACGTGATAACTCAATAAGATAATAACACTAGAACACGACAGGTTAATAATACTATGTCTACACAAGAAATCAGGAAGAATGAAGACAAGGCAAATACAAAGAATTAGAAGATTAGAAGAAGGCCTGAAGTCTGTCTACAGGTCACTGAAAGAAGTTCATTAATATGGTCATGCCTCAGTGAAGAACAAAGGTTAAAGACTTTCAGGGTTTCAGAAATGTTGAAGATTCAGTATACAAGTGATATCAGAAGATTTCAGTGTATTGGCATTGATTGAAGATAGGCAGTGTTTGAAGCATAGGAATCTGAAGAATTGAAGACAGGGTATAGACAGAGGTTAATGAAGACGTTGTCTAAAGTACCAGAAAGGATTCCAGTAAAAGTACAGTTGTTTATTGACAGTCAGTGTTCTAAGCAATAAAGTTGAGGCAAACTTAACAATGTAATCAAGGCTATAATACGAAGACCTGAATCGGGGTTAGTCGTATGTGAACCAGACCAGTTGCACTAGGCGTCAACAGGTCGTGAAAGGTATCTGGGTATTATTTATAGAAGAATTGTTAAGTTGAGGAACGTACTTGGATTGAACGTTTATCTGTTAAAGTACGAGAAGAGGTGCGCGGGGTATACAGCTAAAGAGCTCAGGGGACTGGCGAAGCTCAAAGTTTAATTGTTAAATTAAATAAATTATTTAATGGACTTTAATATAATTTATTTAATAAACTTAAAATGATTTATCTTGTAAACTTTTAAAAAGTTTATTTTATAAATCTAAATTAGTTTATTTATATAAGTTATATTTAAGTTTATTTTATAAATTAATTTAATTACAAATTAAACTTAATAAGAAAAGAAACAAAAAAAAAGAAAAGAGAAAAAGGAAAGAAACAAAAAAAAGAAAATAAAAAGAAAACAAAAAGAAAATAGAAAAAGAGAAAGAAAACAAAAAAAAAGAAATAGAAAACAAAAGAAAAAAAAAATAAAGAAAAAAAAAGGAGTAAAGAAACCACAGGTGACAATGTCGCCACAGGTGGTTTCTTAACTTTTGTTTACAAAAGTTAAGTACATAAGTATGTACTGTGTTGTCGCCACACAAGGTTTCTTCCCCCTGTCACCATAGCAATCACTACCTCATGTACTCTTATCGCCACAGAAAACTGGTCGCCAAAGAAACCTTAGCCACACATTTTATTGATAAAGTCTACACTTTGCAGGAGAAGATAATGAGCCATTCATTCTGAATTATTTTCTGTTCATCTTCTCTCCCAAGAGAGTAATGAAAATGGCAGCGGAGATTTACAGAGGAGTTCAAGCTATTTGTATATCCGTTTAACTTCTCACCGGAGTAATATTATAATGCCTGATTTAACTCTTGTATATTCATTGGGGCATTATAATCATTACCTGGTAATTAAATCCTAGTACAAACAAAAGCTAGATTATTGTATAGGATTTGATTTGTAAATCTTTGTAGTAGCTAGGAACTTTGTTGTTCTAAGATTGTAGCCGGTTAATTTATTTACCGGAGTGTAGCAACCCCCTCGAGGATTTATATACGAATATATATTTCCCGAAATATCTTGTGTTCCTCGTTTTATCGTTCCAAACACTATTCCTCTCAAGAACACGAAACCACTAACCGAGCACTAAATATTTTATCCGCTAAAGATTTTAAAAAAAATTTAATTTAGTGATTATCATATTCAAACCCCCCTTCTACGATAATTCGGGACCTAACATATACCAACATCATTCCCATACCAAAGAAAAGACACCCCACGACCTTATCTGAGTTGTGACCTATTGTATTATGCAACGTAGTGATGAAGATTATAACGAAGGTAGTTGCCAATCGGTTGAAAAAAGTCCTGGAAACTATAATATCTGATACTCAAGGTGCTTTCTTTCCAGGACGTTTAATATCTGATAACGTAATGGTTTCGTTCGAAGTTATGCACTACGAGAAGCGTAAGAAGTTCGGAAAAGAGGGACACATGGCACTTAAATTGGATATGTAGAAAGCATATGATCGAATCGAGTGGAAGTTCTTGAAAGGTATTCTACTTGTAATGGGCTTCAGCAACTGGTGGACCCATCTCATTCTGCAGTGTGTTTCAACAGTAGGGTACAAAATCATTCATGGAGAGTTCGAAGTTGGTCCTATCATTCCCAACAGAGGGTTGAGACAGGGGGATCCCCTGTCCCCATACCTCTTCATTATCTGTGCAGAAGGTTTAACATCACTGATCAAACATTATGAAACGAGTAAATGGCTACAAGGTATCAAAATATGTAGACGAGCACCAACAGTCAGCCACATGCTATTTGCAGATGATATTTACTTGTATTACAAAGCAGATATAAATGAAGCAGCTAAGGTAATGGAGCTATTAGAAGTGTACGAGAAAGCATCAGGCCAGAAGATAAATGCCAACAAATCCACAGTATTCTTTAGTGCCAACATAATTGAGTACAACAGAAAGTTGATCTGTCAAGAACTCAATATTAGAGAAGTAGATGACTCATCCAAATATCTAGGCCTTCCCAATCTGTTAGGAAGGAACAAATATGTGGCGTTTGGTTACTTGAGAGACAAGGTGAAAGCTAGTATTCAGACCTGGACAGAAAAAAATATTTCCAAGCCTGCTAAAGAAATTCTAATTAAAATGGTGGCTCAGGCTTTACCGTCATATGCCATGAATGTCTTCCTCTTGCCAGTAGAACTCACTCGAGAAATAGAAAAATACATGGCAAACTTTTTATGGAACTCATCACAGGAGAAAAAGTCGAAGATCAACTGGATGTCATGGGATAGAATGGCCAAACATAAACACAATGGGGGATTGGGATTTAGAGAGCTCGGAGACTTTAATTTGGCTATGCTTGGGAAGCAGTGCTGGCATCTCATTACAAACCCAGATAGCTTGGTTGCTAGATTATATAAAGCAAAGTACTATGTTGATAAAGATTTTATGCAAACTACTTTGGGTGGCAGTCCCAGTTTCGTATGGGTAGCATATTAGAGGCAAGGAAAGTTATCTCAGTTGGGGCTTGTTGGAGAATAGGGAATGGTACTAATATTCAGATTATGGACCAACCTTGGCTTAATGCAGAAAACTCGTATGTCACTACAGTTTCTCCTGCTCTGGAAAATTAAATGGTGGCCTCTTTATTTCGGTCACATACCAGGGAATGGGAGTTAGATATTATAAGAGATGTTTTTAATGACAAAGATCAACAACATATACTCAACATAACGATTGAGCAAGATTTGGAGGAGGACGTGCTCAACTGGAAGTTGGAAAATTCAGGAAATTACTCAGTCAAGTCAGCTTATAGATTACTACAAAACCAAAATGAAGTATGGAATGTCGGTGGGAATGTTAACCTCTGCAAGAACCTGTGGACTATCACAGCCCCTCCAGGGGTATTACATATGGTTTGGAGAGCTATCACCCAAAGCTTACCTACTATGGTGCAACTACAGACCAAGCATGTGCCAGTTAATAATATATGTCCGGTCTGCAAAAATGACAGTGAATCTATATTTCATGCTCTGGTGAAATGTAGGTTAGCAACTACATGTTGGAAGATTTTTGATCCTGGTATTCATAGAGGAGACAATGAGGAGTTTCAGACTTGGTTAGAAAGGAATTTAACAAGAAAATTGGACAACATCAAAGCTAAGGTGGTCACCTTATGCTGGTCAATCTGGAGGTCGAGGAATGATTTAGTTTGGAATAAGAAAATATGGCAACCTATGCGCATTGTTGCAAAAGCTTGGGAATATTTTTCACAGTGGAAAGCGGCTCAGAATCGTTTGTCTGTTGCGCCTATGTCTCCACCAACAACAGGGGATGGTTCCATAATCTGGGCAAAGCCACATCTAAACGAAGTAAAGATTACAACGGACGCGACAATTTTTGTAGAGAAAGGGTTCTCGGGGATGGGAATCATTGCCAGAAATCATGAGGGATATCTTATTTCAGCTAAGTCGAGCACCAGACCTGAGGTCATGCAACCAGTGTTGGCAGAAGATCTTGCTATTAAGGAAGCTTTGAGTTGGGCAAAAGAAATGCACTAACACATAGTCACGGTGGAAACTGATTTTCTGGTGGCAATCCAACTGATCAGAAGTGCAGTTCCTATGCGATCACACCTGGGGAAGATAATTGAGGATTGCAGGGAGATCATTAGAGAGGTTAACAACATCAAGTTGTATTTTATTAAGCGATCTGCGAATATGGCGGTATATGAACTTGTTTTAGTGTCTCATATGTATCCTGATCGTAACTTTGATTGGACGTCTATTCTGATCAATGTTAAGAATTGTATCTGAAATGAGTTTATGAATTAATAAAAAACTGCATTTTGTCAAAAAAAAATTAAAGTCTAGCACGCTCAAAATATTCAAAACGAGTTTGAGTTGGGTGAGTTTGCTAGCCACCTGACTAGAGGGAGGGAGAGTGTGTATCTGCATGCAAATCCCAACTTAAATAGTTTATGGTTCAAATTATAATATAGAATCAGTAGAAATTGAGCTTTTAAATCCTAACCAGCAAAATATGGATGATCACATTCTCCAATTTAATCATCCAAGTCTCCGCCTAAATTAAATTTAGAGGAAGTAATACGTACAAACAGATTGTCGTTATAAGATATAAATTTAATGTAAGTAATTAATTACAAGCAGGGATTGTCAATATGTTATATATAATTAAAAAATTAAATTAAATAGTTTAATTTTTTTAATTTAGTACATTTTTTTAAAAAATTTAGATAGAGTGCGGGTATTTGAAATGAGTGATAGAAGTTTGAAAAAAAATATTTTAGTTAGTGGTGCTATATAAAATCTAAATTATATATTTTAGTTTCTACATGCTCTTTGAAAGTTAAAGATATTGTGAATTTATTTTAATAAATAATATTATTTTCATGACAGGAATCAAGGTCGGGAAAAAAAGATGTTGTCTTATTCTCCTCCTATAACAGGGGAGAGTTTTTTGATTATTCTCTTCCTATAACAGGGGAGAGTTTTTGAGAAACTGATCTTCGAAATAAAAACTTATTAACATTGAGAGGGAGTATGTGATAGGGATAAATAAATCCTGATTGTATAATTAAATATTACATTGATTGTACAAGGTGTGGACTGTTAGGCCCAATAAGAAGTTGTATGATATTCAGACCAGAAAGGTTACCACATTGATCAGGCCTGATGGACCAGATCAGGCCTGATGAAACAAAGAAGGCCCAAAACCCTGATTATTAATTAATTTCGTAATTAATTAATAAGGGAGAAAAACATCTATTAAGATAAGTCCTAGTGGGGATGTAAATCCTTGTAGATTGGCCTCCAAGGAACCTCATAGGATAAGGGATCAGCTTCCTACTTCCTAGGACTCCTAAGTCTATCCTAATTCAGAGGCTTGACCACCAAGTCTCCTATAACAAGTCCAATTCAAGGACTCCCACATCTATATAAGGGGCCTCACCCCACAGATCAGAACTACGTTTTTTGACTTGATCCTTGGCAATCAGCAAGGTACGTAGGCATCTTGTTAAGGAAAATTGAGTCACGAAACACAAGAGCAGTCAAATCGAGCCTCGAAGCTCACGTTCCTTAGTAATAAATACAGCAATTATATATATTAGTTTTTAATCCATAACATTTGGCATCGTCTGTGGGAAAGCACAACAACAACCATGGCAAGAACACAGAGAACAATTAGAGCTCTGGAGGAAAAAACACCGTCAGGAATAACCCAGGTGATTTCATCAACCGTGGAGATACCCCCTCACTCAACTTATGCATTTGCTCAAGGGGAAGCCCAGATAGGGGCAACTCAACCACAAGGGACGATTCCCCCGGCTATTCAAGGTACGAATCCTCAAGTTCAACAAGTACATGTACCTGTGAATTCTCGACCCGTCGGGTATGAATATTCAACTGTTGTTACTACTAACCCCCCTTATGGGATGCCCCTTTACCCCGAGGTTGAAGGAAGCAGACATGCTGGGCGAAGTGAAGCACGAGGGCAATCGCCCCCCTACATATGAGGTTTGGCTCCTATCCCCGAGGATCGGGAATTTTCTGGTCCTTACACTGAGAGAGACTCTGAATCTTCGGATGATGAAGTAGCCCCAAGAAGGAGGCGTGCTGGCAAAGAGCCGATGGCTGATGGAAGCCAACGCCCTCAAAGCACCCAAGGGGCGAATCCCCAAGAAGTGCAGGAAAGGATCAGGGCTCATGAGGCTGAGATTCAAAGGCTGAGGCGCGACTTGGAGGCGCACCAGGCCACCAGACCCCAAGCACCTCCTAGAGGGAGAAATCCTCCTCCCATCATAGACCTGGACGGTCCGATGCAAAGAAGGGCTGTTGTCCCAAGGGCTGATCCAAGCAATCTTCTTCCCATTGGAGATCCTGATGATCCTACTCCACCCTTCACTGAAGGAATAATGAATACCCATATCTCAAGGAAGTTCAGATGCCAACTATCAAATCTTATGATGGCACGGGAGATCCCGCTAATCATGTTAGAACATTCTCTAATGCACTGCTATTGCAGCCCGTGAATGATGCTATAAAGTGTCGGGCCTTCCCTCAAACCCTGTCGGGTATGACTCAAAGGTGGTATAGTCGCTTGCCCCCAAACTCTATTGGGTCGTTCAGAGAGTTAAGTCAGGATTTTATTAAGCAATTCATCAGTGGGAGAGTTCATGAGAAAAGTTCCACATCTCTTATGAGCATTGTGCAGGGAACAAAGGAATCCTTGAGAGATTACCTGAATCATTTCACAAAGGAGGCTTTAAAAGTCCCAGACCTTGATGATAAGGTAGCCATGATAGCACTGCAACAAGGAATTAGGGATGAGTTCTTTAAGATGTCCTTGGCCAAACGCCCCCCTGAAAGCATGTTGCAGCTCCAGGAGAGGGCAGGGAAGTATATCAAAGTCGAAGAAAGCATTAGAAAGACCGTAGTGAGTAATGAGCCCGAGGTAGGCAAGAAGCGGAAGACTGATCTGGAGTATATCGCTAAGGACAAGTATCCTAGAACCGAGCAAAACCCTGATTCAACCCCCAAGAAGGGAGGACCTGGGCAAAAGTTCACAGAATATGCTAAGCTGAATGCTCCTAGAAGCCAGATCTTGATGGAAATCGAGAAAGATCGAGATATTCGTTGGCCTAAGCCCCTGAAGGCTGATCCTGCAAAGCTAGACAAGAGCAAGTATTGCAGATTTCACAAATATGTTGGTCACGACACCGATGAGTGTAGGCAGCTGAAAGATGAAATTGAGTTCCTCATTCGAAAAGGAAGATTGAAAAAATACACTGGAAAAGGAGGGGACATGAATAATAATGGAAGGAAGAACTTTGAAGATCGTAGGAGGGACCAGGACGATCAGGGGCGAAACCCCCAGCCTAGAGGACCAGTTATAAACACAATTTATGGAGGGTCGCGACCTCGAGGGCCTGTGATAAACACGATCTTTGGGGGTCCAACTGCTGTTGGATTATCCAAAAACTCCAGAAAAGCATATACTAGAGAGGTTATGCATATTGTTGGAGATGCCCCGAAGAGAGCCAGGACAGAAGTAATATTGGCTTTTGATGATTCTGACCTAGAGGGTGTGAAGTTTCCTCATGACGACCCGCTGGTCATAACATCGGTAATAGAAAATAGCCCGGTCAAGAGGGTCCTTGTGGATAATGGTGCTTCAGTGGATATCTTGCTCCATGACGCCTTTCTAAGGATGGGGTATAACGACTCCCAGTTGACACCAACCGACATGCCGATATATGGATTTGCAGGAGTAGAATGTCCTGTGGAAGGGATAATCAAGTTGCCAACCACCATAGGTACGGAACCAAGGCAAGCGACGCAGATGTTGGACTTTGTGGTGGTAAAAGCTAGTTCAACCTATAATGCTATCATGGGAAGAACAGGGATACATGCCTTCAAGGCAGTCCCTTCTTCCTACCATTCAGTCATGAAGTTTCCCACTCGGAATGGGATTGGAGAAGAGAGAGGAGATCAAAAAATGGCTAGAAGCTGTTTTGTGGCCTCTTTGAGGGCAGATTGAGTTGGGGGGCAGGTTCTTCCTATTGAAGATATGGATGTCTGAGAAAATGATGAGAAGAGAGGAAAGCCAGCAGAAGACTTGGTTTTGATTCCTTTAGACCCCGAGAATCCTGAGAGGATGACATTCATTGGAGCCACATTAGAGGAGCCCCTTAGAGGGAAGTTGGTGAGATTTTTGCAAGAAAATAGTGACGTATTTGCGTGGTTAGCAGCTGATATGCCAGGCATAGACCCGGAGCTGATTACTCACAAGTTAAACGTGGACCCAAGCCGGAAGATAGTGAAACAAAAGAAAAGAAACTTTGCCCCGGAAAGACAAGAGGCTATAAAACAAGAAGTAGAAAAGCTCTTAGAGGCTGGGTTCATTGAGGAGATTCAATTTCCAGAATGGTTAGCAAACCCTGTAATGGTGAAGAAGGCCAATGGAAAATGGAGGATGTATGTAGACTTCACTGATCTGAATGATGCGTGCCCTAAAGACTATTTTCCGTTGCCAAGAATTGATACTTTGATTGATGCCACTGCTGGGCATGAGATGCTGAGCTTCATGGATGGATTTAGCGAATACAATCAGATTAAGATGCACAAGAATGACATTCCAAAGGTATCATTCATCACTGACTTTGGTGTTTATTATTATCTTGTTATGGCATTTGGTCTCAAGAATGCAGGAGCCACCTATCAAAGGTTGGTAAATAAAATCTTTAAGGATCATATTGGCAAGACTATGAAAGTCTATGTTGATGACATGTTAGTCAAGAGTCTAGTAAAGACTGATCATATAACCCATTTGAGGGAAGTTTTTGAGGTCCTGAGGTACCACAAGATGATGTAAAATTCCTACAAAATGTGCTTTCGGAGTAGGATCTGGAAAATTTTTGGGATTGATGGTCTCCAAGAGAGGGATAGAGGCTAACCCCGATAAAATAAAGGCAATCCTGGATATGGAACCACCAAAAACCGTCAAGGATGTTCAAAAGCTCACAGGAAGGGTTGCTGCGCTAGGACGATTCATCTCCAAGTCAGGAGACAAGTGCTTGTCATTCTTCAAGTCACTAAAGAACATTAAGGACTTTGTATGGAATGAGGAAAACCAGAAGGCATTCGAAGAGTTAAAGAAGTATATGGCCCAGGCCCCGTTGTTGGCCAAGCCAGCTTTGAATGAAGTTTTATTCTTGTACTTAGCCATTTCAGAAAGTGCTTTGAGCGCTGTGTTGGTTAAGGAGGAATTGAAAATCCAGAAACCCGTATACTATGTCAGCAAAATTCTGCATGGTGCTGAGTTGAATTATTCAACTATTGAGAAATTTGCTCTAGCCTTGGTAATGGCTTCGAGAAAGCTGCGTCCTTACTTTCAGGCTCATCAGATTGAGGTACTAACAAATCAGCCCCTGAGAAATATCATTCACAGTCCCAAGACAAGTGGGAGATTGATTAAGTGGGCAATAGAGCTGGGAGAATTCGACATTAAGTACAAGCCACGGACAGCGATAAAAGCCCAGGCATTAGCTGACTTCGTGGTGGAATGTACCATAGCCAACCAGGAAGTCGGGGGGCAGGAAGATACCATACCTCAAGACAAGGAAGTCGATAATGGGAACAAAGAGAAGGATGATAAGAAGAAAGAATATTGGGTTCTCTATTTTGATGGAGCATCAAAAACAAACTCCAGTGGAGTAGGATTGGTTTTACAAAGCCCTGATGGGTTCTTAATTGAGTATGCCATAAAGCTAGACTTCCCAACCACAAACAATGAGGCAGAATATGAAGCTCTGATAGCTGGTCTCGGCCTACCTGGAACGCTTAGAGTCAAAAACTTAAAGGTCCGTGGAGACTCGAAGCTGATCATATCCCAGGTAAAGGGAGAATTTGAGGCAATGGATGATACGATGGCTAAGTATGTCCGTCTAGTAAGGGCTGTGATGACCCAATTCGATGAATGCCATGTTGAGCACATTCCAAGGGAGGAAAATGCTAAGGCAGATGCATTATCGAAGTTTGATTCGTCCAAGATAGAAGAAAGTTCAGAAAGTGTGTACTTCCGTGTTTTGAAGACACGAAGCATAGATGTTAAGCTTGTAGCTCCTATAGGCCTGGGGATGTCATGGATAGATCCCATTAAGGCCCACATTCAAACCGGTTGGTTGCCAAACGATGCGACTGAAGCACGGAAGTTAGCTGTTCAGGCACTAAGGTACTCTTTGATAGATGGGATTCTGTATAAAAGATCTTTCGTGGTTCCTTACTTAAGGTGTCTCAGGCCCGATGAGGCACGCTTGGCTCTTGAAGAAGTGCATGAAGGTATTTGTGGGCAACACTTGGGGGGCAGGGCCTTGGCTCATAAGATAACTTGTTTAGGCTTCTATTGGCCAGAAATGATGGCTGATGCCAAAGAATAAGTGAAAAAGTGTGATCGTTGTCAGAAGCATGCACCTGTTGTTAGACAACCCCCCGAGATGCTGACCTCTATCAACTCGCCCATTCTCTTTGCTATGTGGGGAATGGACATTCTGGGGCCTTTCCTCATGGCCACGGCCCAAAGGAAGTTTCTGATTGTAGCCATTGATTATTTCACCAAGTGGATTGAAGCCAAACCCTTGGCCAAGATCACAACTAAGCAGGTTGCACAATTCCTGTGGGAAAATATTATGTGCCGGTATGGAATTCCCCGTATCCTAGTCACCGACAACGGAACACAATTAAATAACGAAGAATTCAAGAAGTACTGTGAAGAAAATGAAATTGAGTTACGGTTCACCTCTGTGGCTCACCCGCAAGCTAATGGGCAAGCGGAGGTAGAAAATTGAATAATCCTGGATGGACTAAAGAAGAGGATCGAGAAATCAAGAAATAATTGGGTGGATGAGATACTTCCAATATAATGGGCCTATAGGACTACCTGTAGAGTCACGACTGAAGCAACTCCCTTCATGTTGGCATATGGGGCAGAAGCAGTTGTTCCCGTGAAGATATCACATTCCTCTCCAAGGATTCAAGCTTTCAATGCTGAGGAAAATGAGGAAGGACAAAGGTTGGCTCTGGACTTAATTGATGAAGTGCGAGATGAGGCACATGCAAAGATAGTAGAATATCAGAAAAAGGCTTCATTCTACTACAACCTAAGGGTTAAAGAAAGGTTTTTCAAACAAGGTGACCTAGTCTTGAGGAAGATAGAAGCTTCTGGTGTAGGACAGAAAGGGAAGCTTTCCCCGAATTGGGAAGGGCCATACAAAGTCAAGAGTGTTCAAGGTAGAGGAACCTACAAGCTGGAGACAATGAATGGTTTTGAAGTCCCAAGAACATGGCACGCACAAAACCTGAAGGTTTACAGTATGTAGGGCAACTGAATACGATTCTCACTTGTCAGGATGACGAGTAGGTTGAAAAGCACCTTGAAGCTTTGCTTGCGTAGGATTTTATATTCCAGTAGAATTTACATTATCGAGTCATTATTGATAAGGGTCAAACCCATACTATGTAAAGTTTTAGAAAACTAGACTTCATATTAATAAGTTTGAAATTATTTCAACCTATGGATGTTTAAGTTGTGATAATACCTTGTGTGGTTTTAACAAAAAATCATGCTTTGATCATTGAAAAAAGGAAGACTTCAAGGATTCTTTCATAAGAGTGCACGTTGCACAATTCAAAGGTTCAATTAGTTCAAGGTTAAATGCATATTAAGTATTGGAAAGATAAAGGAGAAAAATGCGAATAAGAAAAGCAGCATATGAAATAACCCCGAAGGGTAATAAGTTCTGATACAAACGAAGTTCAAACATAAGTTAAGGATAAAAATACAAAATAAAAAACTACTCCTCCATGCGGGAGCCTTCATTCCCTTGCTCCTTATCAGCACCCTCGGCATCCTTCACAGGAGAAGCAGTGTTAGGATCCAAGATGCGATCATCTGGATGAGGGGAGTTGAAGAGGGCATCTATGATGTCCTCCGTCTCAGCCTGCTCAGGACTTATAAAGTCCTTAGGGTCGGCTAAGCCCGGATGCCTCTCAGAAACCGCCTTTACGGCCGCATCCCATCCCTGAGTAAACTGTAGGGAATAAAGACCCTCATCATGAATCTCCATGAGATTCTTAAACTTGTCAGAATCCATGTAGTCATCGATGAGCTTTTCCTTATCGCTCCTAAGTTTCACCAGCTCGGAATGAGCCTTAGCCAGCTCCTCTTTCTTCGTGTCCAGCTTCTTCTCCAGGACCTTGGCTCTCTCCTCCCATTTCTTCATCTCCTTCTCAAACTCGTCAGAGTTACCCTTCCAGGACCTAGCCTGATGGAGGGCCTCCTGGAAATAGGTGTTACTCTACAAAGAAATATGAGTTAACACAAGTTCATTGAAATACGAGAAAGTTGGAATTCAAAGAAAAAAGAAAGTAGAAAGTTACCGCAGCTTGGGCCTGAGAACCCAGAAGCTCAATAGTCTCAATATCACTCCCCGTAACAATGTCAGTGAAATCATAGGGAGTGATGGAATGGTACGACTAATCCTTAGCATGTTTGGTGGATCCAACCACCGTATCGCTCCTCCTAAAGCCCCAGTTAGGCCTGAAGAAATGTACCTTAAGTGGAGGATCCACATCGTCCCCCAACTCGACCACCGGGACATAGGGCTTAAGGAAAGCAGGAGCATCAGGCTTGCTCCTCGGGTCCCTGTTTAGCTTGGCCCTCTTCTGGCGGCCAGATTCCCCTTCCTTGGGTCTGTTGACGTTATTAATAGCCTCACAAGCTGAAAGAAAAAATAGAAGGAATATTAAATTGCAGAAGATAAAAAAGTTACAATTAAAGGGAAGGAAAAATAGCTACGCAGTTATAAATTTACCCTTATCACTGGCCTGAGAGAGACCAACTTTCTTCAAGGAAAACTCCTCTAAAAGGGTCCAGGTGTTTGTTTTCCCATCATCTGAAATTAAGGCTTGATAGGCCACCTCCTCCTCATCAGTTAACCTGATGCTACCTGGACTCCCATCTGACACTTTGCAAAAGGGCCTACGGAAGAGTGTGGCCCAATCACCCCCAGCCCAGGTCAGCCTAACAAACTCATCCCTCCATTTGGGGTTGTTCTCAACTATAGAATTACTATCAAAGATATGGGGGATTTTGGGCCGTTGGCGAATTAAAACCCAGCCCGGTTGATTCATGGAGCTATTATAGAATTGGAAAACTTTCCTAAAGATAGCTACGGAAAGAGGAAAATTGTTTCTAAGATAAAGGACCATAAAACAGATAATGTTCCTCCAGGCGTTAGGAGAGAGTAGACAAGGGTTGATTTGTACATCAGCAAGTAAACGAGGAATAAATTCATGGAATGGGAACCTAAGACACGCGGTCAGGGCTCCTCGATAAATAAACAGGGTATCCCCCTCCCAGTTACATGTCCTATCCCCAGGGGCGGCTGGAGTAATCCTAAGGTAGGGTGGAAGTCTATACATGGTGTTCATGGACTCGATTCTACCATCTAACTCATGAAAGGTGTTACCATAGTTATACGAATCTAACTCAGATAGAGAGGGATATTCATCACCTCTAGAGTTAATCATATCAATTAAGGAAGTATACGGAGATTGAATTTAAATGTTTGTACCTCTCTTAGAAACATTCATCTTCCCCAAACGAGCCAAGTCACGATCCGCCATTGATATACTTCGGTTGGATGCTTGAAACCCAGAAAAAAACTTGAGAAAGGTGGAGTTGCGGTGGCTGAAGTCGCCGAAAATCGCCTTCTTAAAGAGAGAACTCTAGAGAGAATTTTGAGAGGAAGTTTGAGAAATGAGGAGTGAAGTGAGGATTCTCACTTCACACTTCACTTATATAAGCGAAAAGCTCAGAATACGAGGCATTTTAGGCCCATGTAGCCAGGCCCAACTTAAAAAGCCCATTTACAAGAAGTGTCAGGAATAATCTAGAAGCTCCAATGGAAAATGAAGGGTCGAAAATCCACCAGAATCTTAAAATGATTCGATCAGAGTCCTGATCGACAAAAGAGAAAATCCTGATCGATATTTCATTCGATCAAAAGGGTAGAAATCCACTTAGTTCGATCAGAGTCCTGATCGACAAAAGAGAAAATCCTGATCGATATTTCATTCGACCAAAAGGGTAGAAATCCACTTAGTTCGATCAGAGTCCTGATCGACAAAAGAGAATATCCTGATCGATATTTCATTCGATCAAAAGGGTAGAAATCCACTCAGTTCGATCAGAGTCCTGATCGACAAAAGAGAAAATCCTGATCGATATTTTATTCGATCAGGAGGGTAGAAGTTCATTTAGTTCGATCAGAATCCTGATCAAAATCGATCAGGAATCCTGATCGATTTTGCACAGATCCTGGTCGAAGATTCAATCGACTAGAGTGTCACTTTGAAGGCTAGTTCGATCAGAATCCTGATCGATTCTGCATGGATCCTGGTCGAACATACCATCGACTAGAGTGTTACTTTGAGGGCTGGTTCGATCAGATTCCTGACCGAAATCGATCAGGAATCTTGATCGATTCTGCATAGATCCTGGTCGAAGATTCAATCGATCAGAGTGTTACTTTCTGAGCTAGTTCGATCAGGATCCTGATCGAATACATCATAATCGATTTTAAGCCAGAAAATTGAGGAAAATTACAGAAAAATAAGGAAATTCCTTAAAATATTTTCTGAAAAATGTTGGTGTTTTCAGAAATAAGGGGAAAATCCCGAAAATTAAGGATAAATCCCAGAAATTAAGGAAAAAATCCAGAAAATTAGGGAAAAATCCCAGAATTAAGGGAAAAATTCCTGGAAATTAAGATAATTCATGAATAAAAGGAATAAAGGAAAAATCGTTGTAAACGTGTAGGTCGCTCCACACTTTACGCAAAAACGAAACCCTGTAAGGGAATGAATAGACTTAACTTCTGCGAAACCTAATCAATGTTTCCCAAAAGTTAGGGGGCAAATGATAGGGATAAATAAATCCTGATTGTATAATTAAATATTACATTGATTGTACAAGGTGTGGGCTGCTAGGCCCAATAAGAAGATGTAAGATATTCAGATCAGAAAGGTTACCACATTGATCAGGCCTGATGGACCAGATCAGGCCTAATAGAACAAAGAAGGCCCAAAACCCTGATTATTAATTAATTTCGTAATTAATTAATAAGGAAATTAATTAATAAGAGAGAAAAACAGCTATTAAGATAAGTCCTAGTGGGGATGTAAATCCTTGTAGATTGGCCTCCAAGGAACCTCATAGGATAAGGGATCAGCTTCCTACTTCCTAGGACTCCTAAGTCTATCCTAATTCCGAGGCTTGACCACCAAGTCTCCTATACCAAGTCCAATCCAAGGACTCCCGCATCTATATAAGGGGCCTCACCCCACAGATCAGAACTACATTTTTTGACTTGATCCTCGGCAATCAGCAAGGTACGTAGGCATCTTGTTAAGGCAAATTGAGTCACGAAACACAAGAGCAGTCAAATCGAGCCTCGAAGCTCACGTTCCTTAGTAATAAATACAGCAATTATATATATTAGTTTTTAATCCATAACAGTATGCCTAAGAAATTAATCGAGATAAAGTGAGAGATAAATTTTATGCTTTAAAAAATTATCGAGCACAATTCAAATGATGTGAATAAATTTTCTTTTATCTGTCATTCCTAAACTAGTATCTTTATTACTTACTTTTTGCATATTTTGGATTTCAGATTAATAGTATGATTGAACTTTATGATTTTTATTTTACATATATATATGCTAGTTTATTTACATATAATTTTGTTTAATCGCAAAAACAAAATTGGCTCCAACCCCTATAGGTTTATAATTAGGGTGCATGTCACAGCGGCACGAGCATGCCATGACGTCAATTAGCGCGACATGCCTTTTCATGATTCGGCATGCCTTTTTACTATTTTTTTTTATTTTTTAATAGTTATTTTAATATTAGAAATATCCAGAAATAACAAATATAATTTTAAAATATTTACATATATTTTAATTATATCCTTATTATATCCTTAAGAGGAATCTTATCAAAATATTTGGTAGTTATGGTCCTGTACCGCCAAAATAATCTCAATCGTTGGATCATAAAGATAACATCCTAGCCGAATAGAAAATAATCACATTGTTCTAATACAATTCAAACACGAGAATACGATATAATTTCCGAATACGATTCTAAATAGAATATGATTAGAGGTTTAATCAATCATAAATAAAAAGGATTGTTCTACTAATCCCCGAATACTAAAATATGATGTAATGATATAACTGTAATATGATGCAATGATATAACTGTAATATCGATATATTATACATGACAAAAAAGTAATTAAATTCAAAATTTGTATATTTTTCAATATCTGCATATTTGTTGAAATAATATTGCAACAAACTATAAAAAATAATAACAATATAAATACAAACATCAAGAGTAATAATATATCTACATTAAAAAATTCTAAAATAAATTTAAAAAATTTAAAAAAATAAAATAAATAAATTTTAAAAAACCGTGCATCGCACGGGTTAAAAGTTAGTATCTAAAAAGTTATTAATTTAAATGAGTATTATGATGGTATTTGGTTGTTACTGTCAACTAACTTTAATTTTATATTCAAAATTACTGTATATTAGTATAATAATAATTTATTAAATTTTATTATATTTAATTGATAAATGGCATGTCATTTGGGCATGCCTTTTGGCAAAAATCATGCCTATAGGCATGCCTTCGGGGAGTCTCGTGACAGATACCCTATTTATAATCCTGTCCGCCCCTGCAGCCAACGCAAGGGCCGGAAAACTCAGTTTAACAGAAATTATTACTTCCATGCAAGCTTGCAATTCGATTATTCAACACGCACACATATATCTTATATCCAAACGCAGATTATATTTCAATCTTAATCTCGAAACTTATACACTTAACAGGTGCAGCTAGATGATCCGTAAAATGCGTTTACGCAGTAGATGTGAAATTAAAGTTGGCACATCTAGTTTGTCTCCCCAACAGACTACTACTAAAGCCTAATCTTGAAGTTGCCAGATCAAATTGGAGCAGATTGTCCTCCAACTGATGCCCCCCGATAACTATGGAAGTTCTAGGATTCGATCCTCCGTCTACGACTTCGAGACATAACACATTGTCGTTAACATAAACCATCGAATTCGATCCTGTTATTGTCCAGACCACGCTTTCGCTTTGCAGAACCAGCTCAATGTAAGGCACTGCTGGCCCTACTCGCGTACTACCAACGTTGTTTGAGCTAAAACATGCCCCGAATGGTGCCACTGATGCAACTCGTGTTATGTTTCTTGCTGCGGATTCTTTGATAAAAGCCTCCGTGACCGCCTTGTGGATGGAAGTTTCTAAGACAGTGTATGGATTGAGTGTGCTAATTTTTGTTCCACCCTTTCCTTTACTATTTATAGACAAAAGTGAAGTGTTTAAGGCGACGATGTTCGAATTAATTTTGATCGATTTTACTCCGATAAAGTACTCTACCAAAGGATCATCTACTGGATTTACTAGTAGGGGTGTGTACGTAAGTGTTTGATCAGAAACGATGATATTTGGAAGGAACCTATATGGATCATTTCCAAAGATTATGACACCATTCGAAGATGTCGATCCTGACAAACACATGGCAAATTTCCTGTTGAAGCTAAAAGCAGAAGCAAATTGCGAAGGAAGTGCAATTCTAGACCTGCCTAATCCAGCCATGCCTGTGACACCACTAGCTAGATTTTGTAGCATAGAACTTGTTAATATACAAGAAAAGATGAAACGTGGAACAGTAACAACTCGACCTGCACTCGATCCATCAGTCGACTGGACCGAAACAACATCTTCAGAAACCTCACCGCCGGTGGCAGTGTTAATCACTGGGTTTAGAATAGAAACCCCGCAAGTATTATTGTTGCACCCCGGTCGGGGTCCATCAAAGCAATCGCCACAGGAAGTGGACCCTGCCAAGGAGCATTGAGAAGTTCGACATCGAGCAGGACGGAATGTGGACGAAACATAATTTTTATCACAATCAACCCACAAGAACCGGCCACCAAGATGAATGACAAGGTTTGTGGACACTAGAGGGGTTCTCTGGTTAACTGTGGTCACGTATTGGAGTGTGGAGGCATCTTTTATTACTGGAACGACTAGGGCCTTCGGACGAAAAGAGGGCTGAGCTTGAGTGATGGAGAAAAGGAAGAGAAATGAAAGTAAGGTGGTTTGAAATGAATGAGCCATTGTTGGATGAAATTGCATTGAGTTTGTGCAGGTGCTTAACTCTATTTATAAGTTATTTCAAGGACTTGTTGAGCTCAAACATGCTGTGCTGTCGGTTTAAAGATTTTGTTAATTGGGGTTGCGTGGGGATTCAAAATCAAAATTGTGTGAGAGGTGCAAAGTCAAATAAGGTTGCTTTTGTTTTGATGCCAACTCATACAAAAATCCACCAGGATATTTGTTTCATATATCTTTGACCTTTGACCGCACCAAGATAGCATGGCCAGGTTACATGTCCCGACTCCGGTGTCCCAAGTTGATGTCCTAAATCACCGAAGCCTTTCCCTGTGTAACCTTGTTTTCTGTTCACTTTCCCAAACTAACCTACTTTGTTCAATTCTTCCCAAAATGACCTGCTTTTTTCAACTCTTCCCAAACTAACCTACTTTTTATATTTTCTAACTTTTAGTTATAATTATAAATTATACATTATTATTAAATTATATATATGCTGAATTAAACAACTTAATAAACTAAAACACATAGACAGAACATTTTTATTTAAACCGAAAACATTACAACTTAATAAACTAACAACTTAAAATTAAATTAAAAATATTACATTAAAGATCTTTTTGAGGACAACGTGCACTGCGTCTCGTGTGACCTTGCTGTCCACATTTTCCACAAATTTTACCGGTCTGCGAGTTATCCATTTCTGTGCGAATTCTTTGACTTTGACCTTTGCTGTGCTTTTTCTTCTTTTTCTTCCTCCAATCCTCATTAGGTACGAGCTTTCCATACCCCTCCCAATTATTTGCTATTGGAAATGTCCAATATGATTGATGCGGTATTGGGGAAAATTCATATTGCCACATCTCATATAATTTTGGTAGAGTATGATATGGTTCAATGTATTGCTTCCAGTCTAGGTTACATTTCATACAAGCAGCAACTATATGAGAACAAGGAGAGTGATACCTGTGCCATTTTCCACAAGAACAGTATCCTTTAGAGAGATCTATATGATGCTTGTTGCCACCTTTCCAAAATCCCTTATCTGTTTTGTATCTTGCAGTAGTCACCTCAAATACCCCTCTTTCTTGATTGTATGGAATAATCTTATGTGCCGATGCCTTTTCTTCAATCTTTTGAAAGAGCTCTCTCGAATTCTTGCAATATACATGACCATTTTGAAGATCGTTAAGTGTTTGAGTTCGTCTTTCAGCAACAAGTTTGACACTCCGATAATATATGTACTCAACCATTGAAGTGACTGGGAGATGACGAGCGGATCGTAATTGACCATTATATGTTTCAACCATATTTGTTGTTGTTTGACCATATCGATATCCTCCATCATGAGACATAGTCCACATCTCTAGTGGAATGTCTCGTAGCCATTCTTCAGCACTCGAACTAAGGTCTTTGATTTTTTTCATTGCTCTTTCAAATTTCCTCACTTGAGATGTATTTCCAGCCAACCAACATAACAACTTCAAATGTGCACCTGGATGAGCTGAAGAAAAATTACTACGAATATGTAAAAGACAAAAACGATGGATACCCATATCACCTGTGAAACCATTTCTTTCCTTTCTCATTGCTTCAAGGATTCCGGCATGACGATCCGAAATGATGCAAACACCCATTCTTTCCCGGCATACATATCTTCGAAGATGATACAAGAACCAAGACCAGTTGGAGGTTGTTTCTTTATCGACTAAACCGAATGCGAGTGGATATTGTTGGTTATTAGAATCGAACCCCATTGCAATTAATAAAACCCCATTATACCTTCCTTTTAAAAATGTACCATCAATACTGATAACTGGTCGAGCATGTTGCCACCCCTCTATCATCGGTTTGAATGTCCACCACACACGTTTACAAACAGATGTATTGACTGTTGTAGCATCAGCTTCAGCTTCAATTGAAGCAATAGTTCCTGGATTATAGTACATCAATGCACTTAAAAATTTTGGAAGTTTGGAGTACGAAGTCGTCCAATCACCATAAACATCTGAGATTGCTTTCTGTTTTCCTAGCCACGCCTTTTTATAACTCACATGATACTTGTAGATAGTTGTCATTTGAGTCATAATATTATGTACTTTTATTGATGGACTCTCCAAGACCTAATCACACGTAATAAATTATCAAAAATATATTCCTACATATTAAACATACCAAGTGAAACTGAATTATTAGTAAAAGCCTCTGTTGTAAACCATGGGGCGGTAGGTACATGTATTCCGACTGCTGCGCTTGGATTGTCTCCTTCTTCACCATCAGAACTTGCTGAATCTGAATTGGGATTCTCTCCATCTTCACCATCAGTTTCATCACTTTCAGACTCGTGTGGAGAGATTAAATGATCAGTTTCACTTAAATTGAATACTGCATTTGCTCTTTCCATCATATCTAGAAAACTCTCATTATCCATCTGCAAATTAATTTGCTTTGTTTTTCTATGATTTATTTGTTGTAGATTGGTTTGTATATATAGGCATTTTAGAGATAGGATAAGAGTAATTTTGTTTTATGTTTTGATTGGTTGTCAAGATTACATTGATATCAACCACAACTTTTAGATATTTTTTTAAATTTTAAAGATAAAACATTATCTCAATATCTTCATTTCTATTGGTTGTCCAGATTTCATATTTGATCATATCTGATATCAATAATGTAGTGTGGTTGTCCAAACAAGTTTTTTTTAATTGCTCAAACAAGAAATATGTAAAACAAAATAGAAAAAAAATTAAAATATGCATTATATTTAACCAAGTATTAATGAATTATTGTATTTTAATTTTATTTATTATTGAAAATGTTATATTAAAAAATTAATTCAGCATATATATAATTTAATAATAATGTATAATTTATAATTATAACTAGAAGTTAGAAAATATAAAAAGTAGGTTAGTTTGGGAAGAGTTGAAAAAAGTAGGTCATTTTGGGAAGAATTGAACAAAGTAGGTTAGTTTGGGAAAGTGAACAGAAAATAAGGTTACACAGGGAAAGGCTTCTAAATCACCCCTCTAAAATAGTTGTCTCACTTTACCACCAATGGCACAACACAACGAAATTCTCTACATTAAATACGACGTATATTCCGTGTTTTTCAAATTATATTTTTTAACGAGTTCTTATTTAGAATTTTGGTCATAGTAGTTATATTTGTATAATAACTGTATTATAAATCAGATATAATTGCGTTATGTTTACACTCGTAATAAGACCTCCTAATACAATTATTGATAAAGAATAATTTAAATAATTTAAATAATTTGTAAAATAATATTTTTAAGTTCAATTCAAAAAAAATTATAATAAATTAAAAAAGAGTATGATGAAAAAGGATTAGTAATATAATTGTAAAAAATATGATTATAGTATTATATTATATATAACAATGTAAAATATTTAAATAAAATTAAAAAAAAACGTACGAATTATAAGCTAGTTCAGGTAGAAATTGTAAGTTTACATTTGCTTATGTTATCAGATTTGATGAATCCAAGAATAATTAGATAAACTAGGGATTTTTCCCGAGTTACGCGTCCTAAATAAATTTAAATATTTTAAAATATATTAAATAATATAAAGAGACATGTTTACGTAACTTTTCAGTTGAACACTAACACAATATTACTGTTTTAACGAAATTTTTTTAGGTGAATATATTTTTTCACATATATTGGAAAAATATATTTAAAACACTAAGACAACATAATAAATATAAATTTATGTATATATGTTTTTCACTTAATGTAAACATATTGATAAAATATAACGAAAATTATATTTATATACGAAAAAGATCCTTTATGCCTTGACCCGATTATAAATTTAATAATTTATTTTTTTAATCTAATGTATATATTTATATGATTATAAATAACTTAAAAAAATTGGTTAAATTTTATACTTTCATAAATTTTTTTAACACCAAATCTCATTTTTGAATATACAATAATTGAAAGAGTACATATATCTTATGATATCAAATTATCATATCAAATATGAATCGAGGGAGCCAATCTTAAGAAGCCAACATTCAACACGGATGATGGATGTGACGATTACAGGATTTTTGGACTCACAAACTTGGTTGTATTCTCCCAATACTTTGTTGATTGCAATGTGAAACCAATATTCAACGCGGATGCTGGATGCGACGATTACAGAATTTTTGGGCTCACAGACTTTGCTGGATTCTCCCAATACTTTGTTGATTGCAATGTAGACCTGAGACTTTGTTCCTTGAAAGAATTTAAGAAGATAAGACTTAAGCATCTATTTTAAATCAACTTCATGTCCTGGTTTGTGCAAATGAAACTTAACCAATTAATGTGGAACTTCAGTATTAGAAGACAACAATTTATTTGTCAAATTGATACATTCAAGACTTATCACTTACAAATACATCTATGCTAAATAAATTGTATTGTACATATATGCAATGTACTCTTCAGATTAGAAAGCACATGTATAACAGAATCATACTCAATCATTACTGGACCCAAATAGTCCTGTGGCTAGCAAATTTATGTCAATACATATTAAGTCACTTAGGAACATACCGCTTCCAGGAATTTCCTTCAAAGCAGACGAAGATAACTTCTTATTTCCTGCTTCTACTTAAGATAATTGTATAAAGTGCTCAAACTGTGTTTCTATGTTAAATATTTCTTTCTCAATGCCAAGATCAATGGCATCAGGCAGCAAGTCGATAATGTCTTCCAAGTCATCTTCATCATATACAAAAAAAATCATCGTCCTCGTGTTGTTGGATGAGCTAGTAGTTACAGAACCATGTCGAAGTTTTCATCAATTGCCACCATTCTGGTGAGAAGTCATCCACTTGACGAAGAGCAGCTGAAATAAATAGTTGGCCATTTGGATTCAAGGCAGACTTTTCTTTAGAGATTCATTCACCAGTCTTCAAACACAGCTTATATACGTCATTCACCAGTCTTCAAACACAGCTTATATCACGAAGTGAAATAGCTTATTTGACAATGGAAACTTGTTTTTATTTTACCAATGTTCTCCTTGCCCTGATGCAATTTAGTATGTTGACTGAATTTAGCCGCCTAATCAGAATCTGCAAAGCAGACGCATGTTGAGTGGCATTTATGACACTTTATAATACTCTAATAAGCTTTGGATTGGTGCATTTGTACTCAAATTGTTAAGTGTTTTAACGTGTTTTTTATTGTTTTTGCATTTCAGGCATTATCTAGGTAATCGGGTGAATTAGCATTGTGTTGGTGTTAATATAGTGTCTAGCTGGTGTTAGAATAAAAACTCGTGAAGACCGGCTCGAATCTGCAAGAAAAATGCAAGAAGTCAATTTTGGCAGAAGGCCAGCGCGCCTGCGTTGATGTAGCGCGCGCCCGCGCCGAAGTTCAGGGAGCCAGTGCGCCCACGCTGATGAAGCGCGCGGCCGCGCCGTGTCGGGATAATAAAATTCTGATTCTATTGCAATTCTGTTTTCTGGACTCCTGGGCTGTTTGGACTGCTATATATTGATAACTTAAGATCATTTTTTAGGAGACTTACCAGAGCACAAGGAGAAGACGACAAGAGACCTATAGCACAATTCAATAAAGGCGAAGACGATCTAGTTTATTCTTGTGAATCTTTGTTTGAGTTGTAATCTTGGATGCTCATTTCTTGTTTTGTTGAACCTATACTCTTGTTTGTACTTGGTTTTATTTATTCGTTATAAAGACTATTGTTAGTCCCTAACAATGCAACAAGAATTACAGAAGGGGGGTTGAATGGAATTCTTGAAACTTTTTTCTGAATTATAAAATGTTCTAACTTCAAATATATATGTCAGTGTTTTGATTTGCAAAGTGCGGAATGACAATTAAATATGAATCAAAACACAAAGTAATAAAAATACAAGTTTTTAAAACTTTCTGGTGGATTTGAATGTATCCACCAGAGATATATATATATATATATATATATATATATATCAAGAGAACTATGTGAAGCTTGAATCGTTCACAACTGCTTACAAAACAAGAACAACTAAACTTACAGAGAAATGCTTAAAGGATTCAGCTTACAATTATTTCTTTGAGAAAATACTTGCTTAGTCTTATTGTTGTTCTATTTTCTACTCTTGGTTTATATATCACCAAGATTATACAGTAATAAGACAAGATAATAAAACAAAACCTATCAAGTCTAATACTATGCTGCTTCACTACTCTATTCCAGCATCTTTGAATATCTTCATAATAGCATGGAAATGGCAATGCTTCTTTGTTCTCAAAAACCCAGTTGAATAGGCTTTCGCATTCCATTTGCATACACTCGACGCATGTGACTGTGTTGCCACTATCAACAGATGTCTGAATTGATCATCCGTCGGGTACATGATCATCCGTCGGGTTGCCTTGTAGATCATCCGTTGGGTAGCTTTGTTGATCATCCGTCGGGTAGCTATTTGGCACTTGATTTCATTTCATTTATGCAGAATTATAAGACATCATCTATGTACAATTAATCAACCTATTCTACATATCTAATTAAAGTCAACATGACTTATATGCTACTACAGAATCTAAACAAAGGTGTTTACAGAGATGTCTTGTTGTTACATAAGCTACTCACAAGATGGATGTCAAATCATCATCCGTCGGGACTATATTGAGTCATCCGTCGGGACTATATTTGCTTATCCGTCGAGTGCTACATATTTCACAAAGTTAAATTTATAAGGTGTTTTGTTAATGAAATCATCAAGTTCACAACATATTCACAACAATCTCCCCCAATTTATGTCTACTAGAATTGTAGCCATAAATTAAGAGAAACTTGATGATAACAAAACACCCTAAAAATATAAATTTAAATGGAAGTAGATAAAACTGTAAAGTGCTGCAATTAACAAAATGTACAAAGATTTGCTCACAGTCATTTTCAAGGTGCTCCTCTAGCCTGAGCAGATTAATCTATTTCCTTGAAGATCTGGATCTCTTTCCAAGCTTTCTGTTGTTTTCTTCTATCTGATTTTGGATTTGTCTGTGGAATTCCAGTTCATCAGATTCTGAGAGATTTAGCATTCCTTGTATTTCCAAAAGAGTCTCATTACTAGATATGCTAAACTGGTCTTCTAATCTGAAGAATCTTCTAACTCCTTTATCATCCATGAATTCCATCAGCCAGTAGAGCCTTAGATGCACTCTACTCCCTGTGAAAGGAATAGTTAGAGTCTTTGGGAGTGCATCTTTGGCTCTAATACTCCTCGGTTCTTCAATCTTCTTTAGAACAATTCTTCTAGCTGTCACATTGAATCCAAAGTTCTTCTTGAAGGATGAATAAACCTTTATCAGCATAGATTGGCTCTCTTGAAGGATCCTGTGAAGTGGCCACTGTATCTCTTTTCCTCCCTTGTACTTGAATACTAACCTTTCAGGTAGATTCCTGTAAGCATCAATCCCTCTGACTTCTTCTAGTTCATCTAGATAGAGGTTTAGATCTGAGAATTCCTTGATGTCACATCTGTACATGATGTCTCCCTTGTTGACTTTGGTTTGAGCTTTCGTTAGGGACTTGGATCTGAGAGTTGAAGACTTCACTTTCTTGACTGCTCTGGTCTTTTTCTTCTTTGGCTTCATGAAGTGAGGTAGATTGAGTTCAAGTATTGGTAGACTATCCCAGTACATTGGCTCATCCTTTGGAATGATAGGCTCACCATGAAAATTCTTGAATGGGTCTATCTTGAATTCTTCATGTGCCACAGAGGGCATGGATGTTTGAGTTGTTGCAGATGTAGACTTTTTGGGAAACTGATCTTCCAATTCCTTTTTATCAAAATCCACTTTTCTCTTTGCATGAAGTTTGTATCTAAAACTTTTTCTCTGCTGTGATTCTTCTTGCATTTTTAGTTTCTTAGATTCAGTGTTTTCAGATGATTGTTCAGGAATTTGTTGTGTAGGTTTTACAGCTTGCAGTTTGGCCAAGATAGCAGCTTGCTCCTTCTTTTATTTGACCTTTTTAGCATCTAGAGCAGCTTGCTTCTTTTCTTGCTTCAATCTTGCCTTTTCTTCTCTCTTTGCATCAGCAAATTGAGGGTGTCCAGCCACCACACAAATTTCCTTACCATTCCTGAAAACCTTAGCAATTCTTCTTTTCAATGCTGAATCAGCTGGATCCTTATAGAATGCAATAGATCTTGACAGCAGTTTCTTCTCATCAGGCTTTGGTATCTCATACACTGTGTCCAAAGGATTCTTTAGAAAAGATTTAGGATAGTTCACCTTTGGCTTCAAAATTAGCTCAGCCTTTGGAGATTTGATGCAGGATGGTTGTCCTCTTTCCAGATTATTGATGCTCATATCATTCACAGAGATTTGCCTGACTTGAGAGTGATAAATGACTGATTTTTCTGGTTTCTTTGCTAGCCCAAACCTCTTTTGAATGTCCTCATCAATTTTCTCCCAGTTGATTGGGCTCAACTGCTTCTTTTCAGCTGCTCTCAATGTGGATGCTGCTTTATTAATCAGATCATGTTGTCTTTAGTTGGTGGCTTAGTGAAAGCAATTGTGGGCACAATTACTTTGCTAACTTGAATGCTAAGCTGTTTCTCCCCCTCACTTGAGCCTTTCTCCCTCTTTTTGTTATCATCAAGTTGTGTGGGAGGGAGTTGAGCAGCCACCAACTGTTGGAGTAGTGCAGTCTGAGCTTCTTGATTGTTAAGTATCTTGGCCATTGACTTCTCTACAGCAGATAGTCTTGAGTCCATGACCTCAACTTTCCTATTGAGATCAGCCTCCTTCCTTAGCTTTTGAGAAATTTCAGTCATGGTGGTTGCAGGGAGTCTAGCAGCCATCATTTTTATAACATCTTTCTTGACTTCAGAAATTTCTTGTTTGATTGCATCCACACTTTGACTGTGTTGGAGGGCTTGAATTTTATGCAGCTGGAGTGCTTCAAGATGTGCTGTGAGTAGCTTCTTTGTGCTAGCATTGGAAGATGCCTGAATGGCTACTTGGGTGTCATGAATTAGCTTGAATAGTGTTGATTGGAGATGTGAGTATGAGCATTCTTTTGTTAGCATTCAGGCAGGAACATCTGCATCTCCCCCTATGTCCATGCTATCTTCCTCATCATCCCCATCAGCATCCCCAAAAGAAGTTTCATCCAGTTCAAAATCACTGCCAATGTTGGAAGGCATAGCAGTGATTGAATCATTTACTCTCTGTAATGATTGTGTTGTATGCACCAAGTTCAACGATATTTCAGCCTCATCATTGCCATGTACAGCTAGAGTTTGATAAGCTGTAACAGGGTGAGTAAATGTCTCAGCATCTAGGGAAATAGAATCTATAACAGCTTGATATTCTTACTGAAATGGCCTTTTCCTTTATGCATCACTGACATTCATTGACTCACTTGCAATGGTTTTCATCCTTATCACTCATGTACCTGCATTTCTCTCATGATCTCTCTTTTGTTGCATCAAGGTCTCACCTTGGCTCCCCACCCTCACACCCTCACCTTCACCATCTAAGGTGGGACTCCTCACACTCACTTTTCCCAGTCCTGCAAGAAATGGACTGCATAGTTTCACTCTTTTCCTCTCCTTTTTCCTGGGAGCAACCCAGACTCTCACTCATTTCACTCCCTTCCCTCAGTCCTAGGAGTGATTGCACTACTACTAAATCTTCTGCACTTGTAATAATTGATGAAATTTGAAGCTGTGCAGAGACACTCGACGGATAAGGAATATCCATCGGGGTAGTAATTTTGCTAACCGACGGATGACTGCTGTTAGGCACATCCGTCGGGATACAATCACTACTCGACGGATGAACAATATCCATCGAGAGAGTAGAAATAAATGAATTTGGAGTGGAGACTATTGCGGACTCTGTGCAGATTGATGAAAATTTTGGCATAGATGTCTCAACAGTCTTAGAAAGAAATGGCAAGTGAGCCAACAAATCATCTAGAAGATGATGCTCACTTGCTTGGATTTTTGGTTTCTCCAAGAGAGTTAAAGATGGAGAATTTGGAAGTGATGTGTTTATCATGTCAACATCCAAAAAGTGTGTGGGAGAATTTGGTGTTTCAGGTGCTTCTATTATTAGAGATTTTGGTTGTGACTCCACATTTATTGGAGCCATATCAACCTGACTTTGAGAAGGTGCAGTGACTGTGTCTTTAGCACCAGTTTGCACAGTGTGTGAACCCTGTGCATCCCCAATGATCTTTGATTTCTTCTTTCTAGTGTAAGTTTGGGGTGAGCTTGTGTCCCTTACCCTTTTGTCCTGTGCTCTTGGTTGAGAGCTATGTTCAATAGTCACATCCTTGTGGGAGGATGCAACTAGTAATGAGCTTATATCCTTATTAAGCACTGCAGTTTGTTGGAAATCTGCAGTGTGGCTAGGTTGGGAAACACTCACCTCTCCAACCTTATCCTTAGGGTTTCTTTGATGTTCACCTTGTCCCTCACCTTTCTTACCCACCTTCACACTCCCCTCTTTTGGTTTGGTGGATTTTACAACTGGCATCTTTCGAGAGACACCAGAGGGGGCTTTCTTTGTCTTTGATTTTGAAATTTTGGGTTTGGTAGCTTGGGTAGGCAATTGTTGGGTCAATGACACAATTGCCATAGCTACACTAGAATGCAAAGAAGATTGTGAGGTTAGAAGAGTAGAGACAGTTGAAATTACCTCACTTACCTGAGGTGCCTCCATAACTGGAAAATAGAAGAGTGGCACCTCTTTGTGATAGTTTGCCCTGTTCAAATCTACAATGATTCTCCTTTCTTGAACCCAATAATCTAATTTGTTGGTTGGGTTCTCAAGCACAATATCCTCAGAGAGGTGGTTAGCAAGCATCATTAAAAATCTAGCATAGTAAATATTTTTACCCCTCTTATTTAGCTCCCCTAACTTAAACCCCAACTCAAATATGACAAGATCACTAAAGTTGAAAAATTTATCAGTTACTAGCATGTAAAGCATGTTAAGCATAGAGATATTAACTGAATCAAAATTGCTAATTTTACCATAAAATACCTTAGTAACTACATCACATAGATAACTCCACTCCTTTCTAAGACCCAACCTCCTAATTTCACTTAATTTAGAAGTAGAGAGTGCATAGCCCATGGAGTTAAGCATATTAACAATGTCAGTGTCTGTGTGTGGAGAAGTTATAGTATTATCAGGAATTTTGAAACATGCTTTAACAATATCACTATTAATACAGAATTCCTTACCTTTAATAGTGAAAGTGATAATCTTATCAGTTGAGTTATATGTTGCAGTCGTCCACATTTCTTCAACGACCTCACAGTAAATGGTGGGTGATTCCAGCATGGCATAGTTGAGTTTGCAGTTCTTCACAAAATCCATCATTTTGTGGTAGTCGCCAGACTGCTGAATCCCCTTGTTCACTAGAGCCGTGAAGTTGTTCTTCTCATAGACAAATCCAGTTTGAGACATGATCTTGACGACTGGTGCCATTGTTAGAGAGTGAAAATTGCAGAGAGAGATGATAATTGCTTTTGAGAAAGAGAGAAGTTAGAGCAGATGATTTGAGAATGAAAAAAGAAAAGCAATGAAAATGAATTATGCTTTTATACTATCTCAAAAATAACTGTCAAAAATAATAAAGTAAACTAAAGTAACCAATAAGAATTGTCCAAAATAGCCGTTTAAAAATAAACTGTAAAAATTCCATCAATTATCTGTCGTGTTATGCTTACAAACTGTAAGTATACTCGATGGATAATGTTCAGAGAATCAACGGCTAAGAATAAGATAATTTGATGAATGAGGATAAATCAGTTATCCGTCGAGACATAAAATATTCCAGAAAAATAATTGATTTTATTAACAAATAGTATACCGACGGTTGATCAAACTCGATGGATAATGATCATCCATCGAGATGTAAATTTTGACTTAGCCAAAATTTCATCCAAGACTTAAGAATCAATTTAAATTTCTGGCTGCATTACAACTTGCAAATTATCTATAAAGATTCAAGAGTAATTGAGCATACCTAGCTCACGTACCAACCTTGAAAAGGTGGATTCATCCAGTGGCTTGGTAAATATATATGCAAGTTGTTTTTCACTTAGAGCAAAATGTAGTTCTATAGTACGATTCATTACATGTTCCTTTATGAAGTGGTACTTGATGTCTATGTGCTTTGTTCTTGAATGCTGTACTGGATTTTCAGTGATGGCAATTGCACTTGTGTTATCACAGAAAATAGGAATCCTTTCTACTTGCAGACCATAGTCTCGCAATTGGTTTTTCATCCACAAAATATGTGCACAACAACTGCTAGCAGCAATATATTCAGCTTCAGCTGTAGAAGTAGAACTAAATTTTACTTTTTACTGAACCAGGACACAAGCTTGTTTCCTAGAAATTGACAGGTTCCTGTTGTACTTTTTCTATCAATTCTGCAACCTGCATAATCTGCATCTGAATAACCAATTAGATCAAAACCAGAATCTCTAGGGTACCAAATGCCAAGTTTTGGTGTTCCCTTGAGATATCTGAAAATTCTCTTAATAGCTACTAAATGAGATTCTCTAGGATCAGCCTGAAATCTAGCACACAGACATGTAGCACACATTATATCTAGCCTACTAGCTGTTAAGTACAGAAGTGATCCAACCATGCCCCTATAACTTGAAATATCCACAGACTTTTCAGTAGTGTTTAATTCAAGCTTAGTTGCAGTGGTCATAGGAGTTTTTGCAGATGTGCAATCCATTAGATCAAACTTCTTTAAAAGGTCATAAATGTAATTAGTTTGACTAATGAATATTCCATCACTAACTTGCTTAACTTGCAAACCAAGAAAGTAAGTTTGTTCTCCCATCATGCTCATTTCATACTTACTTTGCATCAATTTGGCAAACTTTTTGCAAAGTTTCTCATTCGGTGGAGCCAAAAATAATGTCATCTACATAAATTTGAACAAGTATGCTAGAGCCATTAACATTTCTAATGAATAAAGTTTTGTCTACAGTACCTCTAGTGAAGTGATTCTCAAAAAGAAACTTTGACAAAGTGTCATACCAGGCTCTAGGTGTTTGCTTCAATCCATAAAGTGCTTTCAAAAGATCGTAGACATATTCTGGAAAATTTGGATCTTCAAAACCAGGAGGCTGACTGACATAGACTTCCTCCTCCAAATCTCCATTCAGAAAGGCACTTTTGACATCTATTTGAAAGACCTTAAAATTGGCATGGGCTGCATAGGCTAAGAAGATTCTGATGGCTTCAAGTCTTGCAACATGAGCAAATGTTTCATCAAAATCTATTCCTTCTTGTTGACAATAGCCCTTAGCAACCAATCTAGCTTTGTTTCTGACTACTATGCCATTTTTATCCATCTTGTTTTTGAATACCCATTTGGTGTCTATTGGATTCTTTCCTTTAGGCTTGGGTACCAGCTTCCATACCTTATCCCTTTCAAATTGGTTTAGCTCCTCCTGCATGGCTAAAATCCAATCAGGATCCAACAAAGCTTCTTCTACCGTCTTTGGTTCTTCCTTAGATAGGAAACTGCTATATAGACATTCTTCCTGAGTTGCTCTCCTTGTTTGAACTCTAGAAGATACATCACCAATGATGAGCTCAAAGGGGTAATCCTTTGTCCATTTCCTTTGTTGAGGTAGATTAGCTCTAGATGAAGAGGCATCATTGTTGTCTTGATGTGTGATTGAGTTTTGATTATTAGAAACTCCCCCTGAATTTATGGATCTTTGATTTGAGAAAGGGGAACTTTCTGTAAGTGATCTATTCTGACTTTCAGCTTCTTTTGATGACCCGACGGATGGTGAATTTTGAGTACCGACGGATGAAGCTGGTTGTCTCCCGACGGATAAAGCAGATTGTCTCCCAATGGATGAAGCATTTTGCAACTCGACAGATGATGAATTTTGTGCTTCATTGGTAGTAGATTTTTCTGCATTATCCTTTGACACTATTTTTTGATCACTTTCATCATCACTGTCATCACTAACCATCTCCACATTGTCAAATTTGAGGCTTTCATGGTAATCTCGATCTTTTAGTCCTTCAATCTTTTTATCATCAAACACAACATGTATTGATTCCACAACAATGTTGGTTCTCAGATTGTAGACTATGTATGCTTTACCAACAGCATATCCAACAAAAATTCCTTGATCTGCTTTAGCATCAAACTTCCCATTCTGATCAGTTTGATTTCTCAAGATATAATATTTGCATCCAAAGACATGAAGAAAATTTAGATTTGGCTTATTATTCTTGAACAATTGATAGGAAGTCATGCATTTTGCTTGATTAACCAGAGAAATATTCTGAGTGTAGCATGCAGTATTTACAGCTTCAGCTCAGAAATATGTTGGTGACTTAGATTCTTCAAGCATTGTCCTTGCAGCTTTAATAAGTGATCTGTTCTTTCTTTCTACTACTCCATTTTGTTGTGGAGTTGTTTCTGCTGAAAACTCATGCAAAATCCAATTTTCTTCACAAAATGCTCTCATGACAGAATTCTTGAACTCAGTTCCATTATCACTCCTGATTCTTCTAACTTTGAAATCAGGATGATTGTTGACTTGCCTTATGTGATTGATGATGATTTCACTAGCCTCATCTTTGGACTTAAGGAAATATGTCCAAGAGAACTTTGAGAAATCATCTACAATTACTAGGAAAAATCTTTTCCTTGAGATAGACAACACATTGATTGCTCCAAACAAATCCATATGTAGCAGTTGCAAAGGTTCTTCAATTGTTGAATCAAGCTTCTTTCTGAATGATGCTTTAATTTGCTTTCTCTTTTGGCAAGCATCACACAGTCCATCCTTAGAAAACTCCACTTGAGGAATGCCTCTAACCAGTTCTTTCTTTACAAGTTCATTCATGGTCTTGAAGTTTAGATGGGATAGCTTCTTCTGCCATAGCCAACTTTTATCTTGACTTGCTTTACTGAGAAGACAAGTAACAGATTCTGCATTTGATGAGTTGAAGTAAGCTAAGTACACATTCCCTTTTCTCACTCCAGTGAGAACCACTTTATTGCTCCTCTTGTTTGTCACAACACAAGCTTCTGAGTTGAAGGTTACTGAATTACCTTTATCACACAGCTGGCTGATACTCAACAAATTGTGCTTGAGATCATCCACTAAGGCAACCTCCTCAACGATGACATTGTCTTTTGAAATCAAACCATATCCCACAGTATAACCCTTGCTGTCATCTCTAAAAGTAATACTTGGGCCAGCTCTCTCCTTGAACTCTTTGAGCAGGGTAGAATCACCAGTCATGTATCTTGAACAACCTCTATCCAAGTACCACGGATTCTTTCCGTTTTCCTGCACACATTAAAACCAAATCAAGTTGATTTTGGTACCCAAGTTTCCTTGGGTCCTGCCTTGTTATCTTTCTTCTTCTGTTTCTTAGGTTTGATCTCATTTGACTTGGGGATATCAGATTCATCCTTAGTCATTTGAGTTTGACCTTTGAAACCATTCATTACAACAGAATTATCATGCACATTTTGATTAACAGGAAATGGCGTGCTATTAGTAAACATGTTATTCCAATAGGGCATGCTAAATGGCATCTGAGGCATACTAAATGCAGCATAATAAGGATTAGGTGCAAATGGCATATTAGCAAATTGTGCATTCATATTCTATGAAGATATAGCATTCATAGTTATAGAAGGCATGGCATTCATGTTGGGAAAAGGAGGTGGCACAGATATGGAAGTAGGCATGACAGTTTTGCAATTAACAGACAAATGATTTACACTACCACACTTAACATAGATTTTTCTTGGAGCATACTTATCAGGTGTGTAGTTGTTATGTTTGTTAATCCCTACTTTACCATTTCTATTATTTTTCTTTTTAGCCTATGTTTTAACCTCAATCTTTTCTAGTCTGTCATTCAATTGCTTGATAGACAGATGACCAACATTCACTTTCCTCTCCTTCCTCACTTGACTATATTCTCCTGAATTGAAGTTTTTGGAAACTGATCCATATTTTTCATTTAACTTGGCAAGTTTGGCTTTACTCACAGGTTTGCTTACAGCCGACGGATGAGGATTTATGTCACTCGACGGATAATCCTTATCCGACGGATGACTCTCATCATCCGTCGATTCCACATCTGTTAGCAATCCTTCAACCAAATTGGATTCCATATTCTCCTTATTCTTCTTCCAGGCTGCATCTCAAAAGGACTCAATACCTTGAACTTTGGTGATTTGAGCATGAACATCTCTAGATGTTTTCCATGCCTTAATCACCTCATGTTCTCGTTCAAGCTGCTTCTTCAAAATCTCTTCTTTCTTCAAGGACTCAGTTAATTCATCCTTAGCAATTTTACACTCAATTCTCAATTTTTCAAATTCAATAAACTGAGACTCTAGCACATTATTCCTCTCACTTAAAAATAAATTATTTTCTTTGATTTTAGCATTTTCCTTAGTGAGAGACTTAAGTGTAAGACGCAAATGATATAATTCTGTAGACATGTCATTTATTGAATCATTACACTCAGTTTTAGATAAATGTGTAAGATTAGTGGCGATTACCTGATTACTTGAAGAACTTGTCTCTGTTTCATCAGACTTGGCCATTAGGACTAGATTGACATAGCTGACATCCTCATCCTCATCCAGACCATTTGCTGCCCAGTCATTTTCTTGTGTAATCAAAGCCCTTTCCTTTTGTTTGAGCAACTCAAAATACTTCTGTTTATAATCCACAGGCTCAAACTTCTTCTTGCCGGAATCTGACTTTCTACACTCACTGGCAAAGTGCCCTGCCAAGCCACATTTAAAACATTTGAATTTTGATTTATCCACCATATTTCTATTTGGCTTAGCTGCTCCAAAGTTCTTTTTGAACTTGAGCTTGGAAAATCTTCTGGAAAGAAATGCTAGATGTTCATCAATGTCATCCATATCATCTTGGCTCAAAGAATATTCATTTTCTGCTACCAGCCCCTTGCCCTTGTTTTCACAGACCTTTGAAGTGGACTCAACAGTTCTATCTTCATCTCCTTCTCTTTTTCTAACTCAGCAATCAGTGCAATGGACCCTCCTTTATTTTTCCCTTTCTCCATTCTTTCATCTTGCTCTATTTCAAGCTCATAAGTCTTTAGAATGCCATACAGTCTCTCTAGTGTAAACTCCTTGTATTCTTATGAATTTCTCAATGAGACTGTCATTGGTTTCCATTCTTTTGGTAGGGATCTCAGAAATTTGAGGTTAGAATCTTTGGTTTGGTAGACTCTTCCATGCAGCTTTAGAGCATTTAGTAGCTTTTAAAATATACTAAATATATCAGTGAAAGTTTCACCTTCTTCAAAGTGGAAATGCTCATATTGCTGAATTAGTAACTTCATCTTATTTTCTCTAACTTGTTCAGTGCCATCACAGATAATCTGAATTGTATCCCAAACTTCATTGACAGTTTTGCAATTGATGATGTTCTTAAATATGTCACCATCAACTCCATTAAACAGAATATTCATGGCCTTCTTGTCTTTCCTGACTTGTTCAATATCAGGATCTGACCATTCATGCCTTATCTTGGGAACTGATGGCTCATTTCCAGTAACAGCTCTCATTGGTACATGAGGGCCTCTCTCTATGCAATACACATAGGCCTCATCTTGAGAAAGTAAATGAAGATGCATCATTACCTTCCAGTGATGGTAATTATCTTTGTCCAGAAAAGGAATCTTGACTCCAACATCCTTCTTGTTCATCTTGCTGTTTGTTGTGATCTTTAAACTCTTTGTTCTTCAAGAGCTTGCTCTGATACCAATTGTTAGTCCCTAACAATGCAACAAGAATTACAGAAGGGGGGTTGAATGGAATTCTTGAAACTTTTTTTCTGAATTATAAAATATTCTAACTTAAAATATATATATCAGTGTTTTGATTTGCAAAGTGTGGAATGACAAGTTAAATATGAATCAAAACACAAAGTAATAAAAACACAAGTCTTTAAAACTTTCTGGTGGACTTGAATATATCCACCAGATATATATATATATATATATATATATATATATATATATATATATCAAGAGAATTCTGTGAAGCTTGAATAGCTCACAACTGCTTATAAAACAAGAACAACTAAACTCACAGAGAAATGCTTAAAGGATTCAGCTTACAATTATTTCTCTGAGAAAATACTTGGTCTTGTTATTCTATTTGCTACTCTTGGTTTATATATCACCAAGATTACACAGTAATAAGACAAGATAATAAAACAAAACCTATCAAGTCTAATACTATGCTGCTTCACTACTCTATTCCAGCATCTTTGAATATCTTCATAATAGCATGGAAATGGCAATGCTTCTTTGTTCTCAAAAACCCAGTTGAATAGGCTTCCACATTCCTTTTGCATACACTCGACGCATGTGACTGTGTTGTCACTGTCAACAGATGTTTGAATTGATCATCCGTCGGGTACATGATCATCCGTCGGGTTGCCTTGTAGATAATCTGTCGGGTAACTTTGTTGATTATCCGTTGGGTAGCTATTTGGCACTTGACTTCATTTCATTTATGCAGAATTACAAGACATCATCTATGTACAATTAATCAACCTATTCTGCATATCTAATTAAAGTCAACATGACTTATATGCTACTACAGAATCTAAACAAAGGTGTTTACAGAGATGTGCTACATGACTTGTTATTACATAAGCTACTCACCAGATGGATGTCAAATCATCATCCGTCGGGACTATATTGAGTCATCCGTCGGGACTATATTTGCTTATCCGTCGAGTGCTACATATTTTACTAAGTTAAATCTACTAAGGTATTTTGTTAATGAAATCATCAAGTTCACAACATATTCACTCAATTATGACAAACATGGGATTGATTGCATACTTCATCAAATCCCATGTTTGTCATAATTATTAATTCAATCAATCTTATTCTTGTAGTTATAAATATTAGTTTAATTCTTAGTTATAAACATCCTCAATTAGTTATAGTCTTAGCATTGAATAATAATCATACATTGTTGTTTAGGTGCGTGAATTAATTAGTTAACCAATACAGTCTCTATGGGAACAAACTAGAAAAAATTCTATACTACTTGTGAAATCGTATACTTGCGTGTATTATTAGCGCGTGTTTAGCGACTAACAAGTTTTCGGCGCCGCTGCCGGGGACTGCAGTGTTAATTGATAGTTTATGTGCTTTCCATCAGTGGTCGTTAAAGTTCATTGACTAGGACATTGTTACTTACCTATTTCCTTGTCTTATTTCAGGTACTCTAGCGTGGGTGTATGCATACGCATTCGCGTACTCGTAAGAGAACACTGGATAAAGCCGAGGAAGAAGTTGTGGTAGTTTGGAAGGAAGTTTTTGAGGAAGAAAATAAGGTAGAAGAAGAAGAGAAAGTCGAAGAACCAGTTGTCGTAGCGATGGGAGATCAAGCAGAACATCTGAAGGCTTTGATGGACTATTCTCAGCCTAAGATTAATGATATTCAGTCAAGCATCATCTGACCAGCCATCAGGGCTAACACTTTTGAGATCAAGTCAAGCACGATTCAGATGATACAGAACTCAGTTCAGTTTGGGGGTTCTTCTACTAAAGACCCCAACATGCATATCAGGGATTTCATCGAGAACTGCGACACTTTTAAATTTAATGATGTGACTGAAGACGCTATCAAGCTACGCCTGTTCCCATTCTCTCTGAGGGACAAGGCCAAGTGCTGGTTATACTCTCTGCCGGCAGGATCTATCACCACTTGGGAGGATCTTGCGCAAAAGTTTCTCACTAAATTCTTCCCCATGGCGAAGACTGCTACAATCAGGAATGCTCTTACCCAGTTTGCTCGGTAAACAGGAAAATCTCTGTGTGAGGCTTGGGATCGATATAAGGAAATGATAAGGTAGTGCCCACACCATGGCATGCCTGATTGGATGATTATTAAATGCTTCTACAATGAATTGGTTGCTACTTCTAGACCCATGCTTGATGCAGCATCAGGAGGAGCCTTGTGGGCTAAGAGCTACAATGAAGCTTATGAACTTATTGAACTAATGGCTGCTAATGAGTACCAGAATCATTCCCAGAGACTGACTCAAGGAAAAGTTGCAGGAATTCTGGAGTTGGACGCAGCTACTGCTATCGCTGCCCAACTTAAAGCTCTGACGATGAAGGTGGACACTTTGGCTAATTTTGGAGTAAATTAAATCGCAAGTGTCTGTGAGCTTTGTGCTGGTGCCCATGAGACTGATCAGTGCGTAATTTCTAGTGAATCGGCTCAGTTCGTGAGCAACTTCCAGTGATCGCAGCAACCAGCGTCAGCCACTTATCATCCCAATAACCGCAATCATCCTTATTTTAGTTGGAGCAATGCTCAAAACGCGGTTCAAGAACCTTATCAGCAGTACCCAGCTAAATAGTACAACCCCCTAGTTTTCAGCAACCACAGTATGCACCTAGATAGCAACTCCAGCTGCAACAAGCCAATGAAAAATATGAGTTAGAGGAGTTGAAGCTTATGTGCAAGAGTCAAGCTGTTTCTATCAAGACCTTGAAAAATCAAATTGGTTAAATTGCCACTGCCTTGCTAAATCATCATCCTGGTACATTACCTAGTGACACTGAAGTGCCAGGAAAGAGGGAAGCTAAGAAGCAGGTAAAGGCAATCACTTTAAGGTCGGAAAGGTTATGAATCCCGAACAAACTCAAGAGTTGACTGAAGAAGTTGGTGCTGAGGAAGAAGTAGTGCAGCAGGATAAAGAAGTGGAACCAAGGAAGACTACTGTTGAGCACACTCCGCCTGAGGGTAATACAGGGGAGAAATATATCTATCCTCCACCGCCTTTTCCCAAGAGGTTGCAGAAGAAAAAGCTGGACAAGCAATTTGAGAAGTTTCTGGAGGTTTTCAAGAAACTTCATATCAACATACCTTTCGCCGAGGCTCTCGAGCAGATGCCTAGTTATGCAAAGTTTATGAATGGTATTCTCTCTCGGAAGGTGAAGCTAGATGATTTAGAGACAGTCGCTCTCACCGAGGAATACAGTGTTGTGCTGCAACAGAAGCTGCCTCCGAAGCTTAAAGATCCAGGAAGCTTCACTATTCCATGTACTATTGGAAAAGTGACTTTTGACAGATGCTTATGTGACTTGGGAGCTAGCATTAATCTGATGCCTTTGTCAATTTTTAAGCAGTTGGATTTACCTGATCCCAAACCGACTTATATGACTTTGCAGTTGGCCGACCGTTCTATTACATATCCGCGAGGTATCGTGGAGGATGTCTTGGTCAAGGTTGATAAACTAATCTTTCCTGCTGATTTCATAATTCTTGATTTTGAGGAGGATAAGAAGATTCCCATAATCTTAGGGAGACCTTTCCTGGTGACTGGCCAAACCTTGATAGATGTGCAGAAGGGTGAGCTCACCATGTGAGTGCTAGATCAGGATGTTACGTTTAATGTGTTCAATGCTATGAAATTTCCTACTGATAATGAGTAGTGCTTAAAAGTGGAGTTGGTCGATTCGGTGGTCACCTCGGAACTTGATTAATTACTCAGGTCTGATGTCTTAGAAAAAGCCTTATTGAGGAATTCAGATAGTGAAGATGACGAAGGGGAAGAACAATTGCAATATTTGAATGCTTCTCCCTGGAAAAGGAAAATTGATATGCCTTTTGAATCTCTTGGAATGGAGGAATTGAACAAAGCTCCTAAACGCCTCAAGTCGTCTATTGAGGAAGCTCCTACTCTTGAGCTTAAGCCCTTACCTGAACATTTGAGGTATGCGTTTTTAGGTGATGCATCTACTTTGCCTATTATTATTGCATCTGACCTTTCAGGTAGTGATGAGGAATAGCTTTTGAGGATTCTGAGAGAGTTCAAGTCAGTAATTGGATGGACTATAGCAGATATCAAGGGAATCAGCCCTTTTTATTGTATGCATAAAATTCTTCTAGAGGAAGGTAGCAAACCTACGGTCGAGCAGCTAAGAAGACTTAATCCTGTCATGAAGGAAGTAGTGAAGAAAGAAATTCTTAAGTGGCTAGATGCAGGGATCATCTACCCTATTTCTGACAGTTCATGGGTAAGCCCGGTTCAATGTGTGCCGAAAAAAAGAGGAATTACTGTGGTAGCAAATGAGAAGAATGAGCTTATTCCTACAAGGACAATCATGGGGTGGAGAGTTTGCATGGACTACCGCAAGCTAAACAAATCCACTAGGAATGATCACTTTACTTTGCCCTTCATTGATCAGATGCTCGACAGGTTGGCCGGTCATGAGTACTATTGTCTTCTGGATGGATATTCGGGTTACAATCAGATTTGTATCGCTCCATAGGATCAGGAAAAGACTACTTTCACTTGTCCATTTGGTACTTTCGCCTTCAGACGAGTTTTTTTGGTCTGTGTGGTGCGCCAGCCATATTTCAGAGATCTATGATGGCAATCTTTTCTGACATGATTGGCCATAATGTGGAGGTGTTCATGGATGACTTCTCAGTCTTTGGCGATTCTTTTGATAAATACTTGCAAAATCTGGGACATGTTCTCAAAAGGTGTGTTAAGACCATTATGGTTCTCATTTGGGAAAAATGTCACTTTATGGTGCGAAAGGGCATCATTCTCGGGCACAAAGTTTCTAGTAAAGGTCTAGAGGTGGACAAGGCCAAGGTGGGGGTCATCGAGAATCTCCCTCCACCCGTTTCTGTTAAGGGAATACGCAGTTTTCTTGGTCATGCGGGTTTCTACAGACATTTCATCAAGGACTTCTCGAAAATTTCAAAGCCTTTGTGTAGTCTGTTAAAGAAAGATTTTCCTTTCAAGTTTGATGATGAGTGCCTAGCAGCTTTTGAGACATTGAAGAAGAGTTTAATCACGGCACCAGTCATAACTGCACCTAATTGGAATGAGCCTTTTGAGATAATATGCGACGCAAGTAACTATGCAGCTCGAGCAGTTCTTGGGCAGAGGAAGAACAACATATTTCATGTGGTCTACTATGCTAGTAAGACCATAAATAGTGCCCAACTGAATTATACTACTACAGAGAAAGAGCTTTTGGCTATTGTCTATGGTTTTGAGAAATTTCGATCTTATCTACTTGGGACTAAGGTGACAGTTTTCACTGATCATGCCGCAATTTGATATCTCATCTCAATAAAGGACTCGAAACCTAGATTGATTAGATGGGTTCTTTTGCTCCAAGAATTTGAACTAGAGATCAAGTACAAAAAATGAACTGAAAATCAAGTTGCTGATCATAATTCACGTTTAGAAAATCCTAATGCTACTTTATTGGATAAGACATTGATAAATGAGTCTTTTCCTGATGAGAAATAATTTGGAGTGCAAGAAGAAGAACCGTGGTTTACAGATATTGTGAACTATCTAATGAGTAATATCATGCCTCCCGACTTATCTTATGCTCAAAGGAAGAAGTTTCTACATGAGGTGAAGTGGTATATGTGGGATGAGCTGTAACACCCCCAAATCCGGGGTCGGGGATCCGGGTTGTCACGAGTTCCATTTCCCTTAATAACACCCAATCTTAATAAATAATCAACTACTCTGTACTGTGACCCCACAATAAACACACACACCACAAGTTATAGTCTCAGAGATGAACACTCAAAAATAACACAAGTCCTTATATTCCACAATTATAAACCGTTACACCTTAAAAAGGTTCTGAATAAATTTACATATTCCTTGCCATTATTACAATTCATATTATACATAAGTCTGGTTCATCAATAGTTGAAAACCTAGCCTATTGGTAGCTCCTACCTCAGCTACGGCGGCATCAACGCTTTCAGAAGACTGCGGAACGTTTTCTAACCGCTTGCGAATCGGGAGCTTGGTCCTGTTCATCTTTTCTATCTGTTATTATGTGATGAAAGAAGAAAGCAAGGGTGAGCAGCAAGCCCACCAAAATAATATGTATAATGATTAACAATATATGAGCCTTCTCATAGTACTCATGAAAGTCTTGGTCAAAAAAAATGAACCAAGTTTGATATCTTAATGCGATGAAGTCGCAAAATATTCAGTATATATACATATATACTTTTCAAAATCTTGGAAGTCCTCTTCCATGCATAATATACACAGAGTTCCAGTTTATAACTGTATAAAAATATCGTTGCAAGGTGATCTCATATATCTACCCTTGTCTCAACGTTTTTCTGAAAATCTTTGATATGTATAAGATAATCATTAACTAGATATAAGTTGAAAATATGAAGTTACAAGATACCCCAATATACTTATATCTTTTCCAAATATTACTTGAACTACCACCGTTCAAGTTATAATCAGTTCAAAAGTTCATCACATAGATGAGACTACAAGACAAGATTTGAATAGATTCAATCTTTGAATATCATTATAAATAATGAAGTTACGAGATACTTCATTAAATCCCGATATATATATACACCTATATATATACATTTCATGCACTCCTTGAAAACCTCTGTTATGAAAATTATAAACAGAGTTGCAATATCCAATGAATTTGGAAAGGAGAAAACCTTGGCATAAACCTGATATCTTGCTGATCAGGCAAAGATACCAATAAGTAACCTTTTCTACTAGTAGATGGACGAATTCCCCACTGGTCATCACCCTGGCCGCAATAGGACCATATGCTGGACTGCCACTCAGCCACTTACGCATTTGATGGACTCCCACTGAGCCACTTACACTTTCATGGACGCCCACTGAGCCCATGTTGCTTATGCCGACTCAAATAGATGAACTTACTTCCCGAACGATGGGCAAGTAATCAAGATGTTTTCTCAAAACAGCAACCTCGTTGCGAATGTAAAATACACCACTGAGCCGGATCCCTCAAGTTTTGAAAGAGTATTTAAATCCCCTTTAAAAGGAAGATCTTAAATATAAAAATGAGTTTTGGGATCCGCTCTAACTTTTAAAAATCATTTTGAAGACTCGAAAACACTTTAAAGAGTGTTTGGAGTAATGCTGATTTAATGAAATAAATCAGTCCCAATATATTAGAAAATATCTGAATATTATTATTTAAATAATATTCCCATAAAGAATAATCTTTAATTGAAGTAGAAGTTTTAAAACTTATACTTGAAATGAGTATTAAATAACCAAAGATATACTTATACGAAAGTACTATCTTTATTTGAATAATCAAAGATAAGTTTGATTATCGACACCTTATTCTTTAATAAAATAAAGAACATATCTCAGCAAATAATCGGAGTCATAGATCCTCAAATGAATATTCAAATAATATTCATTAAATAATATAAACTGAGTCATAAGTCCTCGAATGAATATTCAAATAATATTCAATAAATAATATAAAAGAGTCATAAGATCTCGAATGAATATTCAAATAATATTCAAATAATAAAATGAAAGGAGTCATAAGTCCTCAAATGAATATTCAAAATAATATTCATTTAATAAAATAAAGAAGTCATAAGCCCTCGAATGAATATTCAAAATAATATTCATTTAATAAAATAAAGAAGTCATAAGCCCTCGCATGAATATTCGTAATAATATTCATTAAATAAAATAAAGGAGTCATAAGCCCTCGAATGAATATTCGTAATAATATTCATTAAATAAAATAAAGTTATCGAATAAACCTTATTCGATTAATAGTTTTAAAAACTATATCAATATATATATATATAAATATATATTATACTCGGGAGCCTCGCCTCCCGGTTTTAGAAAAAGTTCACCTTTTGATCCCCTATACTAAGGGTATACGCAAATACCGCTTATCTCTAGCATAGGTATTATGCAACGAATAAGCATTTGAACCAACAGATATATAAATCAAGAATACGAAATAGGCATGCATATATACCATATCACATGCTACAATATATCGCAAGAATTTGCTAATAACAAATATACATTTATCACAAGATCATGCATATACACATATACATCACAACAACAGTATAACGGGTAGAAAACTTGCCTGAGCGACTGGGGGTTACAAATGGCTCGGGACGAGTCTGGTAACCTATAAACAACATATAAGTTGGAATTAAACCGAAGTCACTTGTAAATCTATACTTTAACCAAATTAGACTCTAACGCTCGCTTTGCGCTTACTGATTCTCTTAAGTCGCTCGAGTATCCTCGGCTCCACTATTTTTAATAAATTAATCATTAAGGGTTTTAAGGCAATTCTTTCGCGAGTACCTTACCAACTGCCTAATCCACTTTACATAATTGTTTCTTACTCCAATTAGTCATTTAAGGTCCTTAACCAAGGTTTCAAAGTAAGGCGAGGGGTAATGGTTCGGTCGTGAAACACCGTTACTTAAAACGGTCATTTCTCCTAAACCGTACATCGGATTCAAACGAACCACATATCAAAACGAAGCTCGTAACATGAACTATCTAATCATGGCAATGGTCAAAACCTAACAGGGAGTTCTCGGGTCCTGATGTTAAGAGCAAAAATAGTCTAAAGTAAATCGGACATTACGACGGCTATGTTTACGCGATTTCCCAAATTTTTTACCATTCCAAATCATATCAATCCGACTACCAATCAACAACAACTCAAGATACACATCAATGCTACTGATTTCAGTCATAATAAGCCCAAGGATCTCAATCCAATCATATATTATAACATCTCCAAATTCAACTAAACTACTTAACAATTAAGCTCGAATCATGCTTATCATTCAAATTACTACTCATCCATCCAAACCATCTCCAAACTTCAACATTCAAACTTATTACTAAAGGGTGTGAAGATTTATACCTTTCTTGGAGGGTGTAAAGTTACTAGGAAGCCTTATGGAGCCTCCTACAAGCTTGATCTTTCCAAAGAAATCAAGAACACCAAGTTAGGCTTTAAAGTTTCTAAAAGTCCGATTGAAAGAACTGTAAAAATGAGGGTCTTGCCATGCTTATTTGGAAGAGACTTGTGAACAAGAGTTGTAGGCCATCTCAATACCTTTCCAACGAGCTATAGAACACAACATTTAAGTGAGTATTGAAGGAGATATGGCAGTTTGAAGTTTCTGTGTTTATTTTGGCCGAGAGCTTGATGAAGAAAAGGGAAGAGCTTTTGTGTTTTTTGTGATTTGTTTTGATTTGCCTTGGTTGGTTGACTTTTGTTTTCTTTTAATCATTTTTAACCATGAACTTTGTGTGGTTATCATTCATCCACACCTCCTTCCCCCCTATGTCATGCTTATGTCACCTTGTGATGTCATCATCCCTTACTTGCCCTCTTCTTATTGGTTGGATGACCTCATCATCCCTAACCTCCTTGATTAACTCCTAATTGTTTGCCTAATGACCGCTGATCTGTTATACGGTTCGCTTAACTTTCGTTCTCATTTCTCGTTTGAGGAATCATATCTGGGATCTTATCACTTGGGTTCCCCTAAACCTTCCTCAATATTTTATATTCCTTTTTATGATCCCCTCTTAAAATCCTTGAATTTAAATCCTATTTATCCTGTTACCTTATACTCACTTCTTTCTGTATCTGGTGGATTTCCGGGAAAAATCAAAGTGTTCGGAATTGGATTCTGACGATTTTTACATACACTTATATACCATATAGAGTACTAATAAAATCTCAGAATATCAATAACAGAACCCCTACATAGTGTGGCATGAAAAGTTTTCTTATTCAGCATAATCAGCAAAATCACTATTCATAAGGGTTTCAAAAATTCCAAAAATTGGGGTTATTACAGTCTCCCCTCCTTAAAAGGATTCCGTCCCGGAATCAGATAGAAAATGAATAGGGATACTTTCTTAGCATTACACTTTCTAACTCTCAAGTAAATTTTCCCACATTGTGATTCTTCCATCAAACTCTGAATAGTTTGATAACCCTTCTCCTAAGCACTTGTTCCTTTTTCAATCTATAACCCTTCATGGTTGCTCCATATAGGTTACGTCTGGTTGCATGTATATGGACTCATATACCCCTATTTATCTGGCATCCGAATTACACTTCCTTAATATTGATACGTGAAACACATTATGACTTGCTACATGTTCTGGGGTAAGGCTAGCTCATATGCTAACTTCCCAATACTTCTTAATATATCCAAGGGTCCGACAAATTGTGGACTTAGCTTTCCTTTCTTTCCGAATCTCATCAATCATTTCCAAGGGTTTCCAAGGGGATACCTTTAACAACACTAGGTCCCCTACTTCCTATTCTTTGTCCTTTCGTGTCAAATCAACATACTTCTTATGTCCATCTTGGGTTACTACCAGTCGTCCTCTGATTAGATCTATTATATCCTTGGTCCTTTGGACTACTGCGGGTCCGAGCATCTTGCGCTCTACAACTTCATCCTAACATAAGGGAGATCGACATTGTCTTCCCTCAAGGATCTCATAAGGCGACAACTCGATAATGACATAAGATCTATTGTCGTAAGAAAACTCAATCCGTGTTAAGTGATCATTCCAATTTCTTTCAAGTCTATTGCACAGACTCTCATTATAGCTTTTAGCATTAGAGCTTTTGCTTCTCAATACCCATTCTTTTCCAGTTCGTAATCGCTACTACCTTCTGTTCCTAATATTATACTGGTTATACTTTTGCTTGTTAGCGTTCTATAACCTTTTAATAATTGCGTCAACCTTAGTATCACGAACGCGTTAGATTCGGAATACCACCGTACTGATACTACTCCTTCCTAGCTACTTCTATCTTTGGAAGCTTGATCAATCATATAGAAGTAAAAGAATTCATTGAGAGATCACTATGATCATGAACACTTGTTACATTGCATAGTTAGTACAGAAGGTGGCCAGCCTTTAGTACTTGACAAGCAATTAAACAATAGCTGGTATCCTACTCGGCTTCTATCACACAGATAGATAGTCATTCGGAAATACCTCCCCTTCTGGAAGGGTTGTTCTTCTCAGTTTATATGAAATGAAAAGAAGAGAAAAGAACGAATTGAAGAGAATTGTATATATGAAAAAAATATACTGCCACAAAATATCTGGCTTGGAACCTACCTCTGAACTATAGAGGTTTGTCATAGGAGAACAAAACATATATGTATTTATATCAACATCAAGTATTATAGCATCGTATTTCACATGCCTAAATATTTTTGCTATTCCGTCCATCATTCTATGGACCCTTTCTCTTCCTCGAGCTTATACACAATCACCTTTGAAGCTCCCTCGACATCGAAAAGCGAATCTGGGATTTCATTTTATACATCATCGTTACTAGAATTCAATGCTTGCACCGCAACCTTCCTCGTATAGTAATACGACTCTCTATTGATAAGAAGGAATAAGTATTCAATAGGTAGATAATCTACTTAATTAGTCTATCAATGATAACTTATACACCACCACGACCCGATTAGTGGTACTCAATCTCAACATCCATTCCAATACAACTCTCATGGTTGTAATCGACTCATTACTCGCAGAATCATTGCTGCACTACTAGGGTCCACCGTTGACCTACTGTAATCATTCATTTTCCATGAAGTCTTAATAGCTAACTATACGGAGTCCATGCATCTCGTATTGAATTCTTCTAAGGAGGTAACATGATCACCGTTCATGATTCATGAAGAACACTCCTGAACTTGACGTACTTACATGACATGAAGCAGATAAAATTACAGAAGAGTTTCAGTCAAAGCAACGATAGCAGGTGAATACCATTCTTAATCGTATGCCTTAAATAGAAGACTTAAATCAAGGTTCGTCTAGTCCTTTTTGAAACATGGTCCTGGCTTATCTCAAGATAGTATCTTCTAAGATAAATAGCCCGCTCATGGCGATTATACAAATTAAACCTTTACCAAACTACTATTACGGTTGAGTATTGCACAATCATCAGAAGGAATGTCAATCTTCCGAACCGTAATACAACCTTCCCGACTTCAACCATCATCATTGTATTCCTCTCGCACGAGCGCCTATAATTATCCTCTTACATTTAAAGTGTCGGCCACCTCTTTGGCCTTTCCTGATGGTAAAATTTCCTTACAGTCAATGTCATTTTAACCACCTCCAAATAAATTTTCTACCTTATTTCAATCACTGCTTTTGTGAACATGTTTTCCTTAAAATATGATGAGTAAAAAAAAATATCACTATTTTTCCATAAGTTATTGCCTCAGTCTTTAGAGGTTAATCACTGTCACGATTGACTCTCGATCATACTTAGGACATCTTTTATCTTAGGTCCTAATTGCCCTGAACAATTTCGACCTTTACTGGTCTGATCCATACTTTCTCGTGGTTTAACACGTTCCTCACTTGGCATCAATATAATTACGTCATATTTCCTTTATCCATATTTCTATTCTTGAAAATTTTGAATTTTACCTTTCTCCTTGTAAAACCTCTAAGGTTATCCTTGAATCGTTCCTCCTGTATTCCCTAGATACAGGGCATATCAAAATACCATTTACTAATACTAAAACCATTGTCTATATACTTCTGAAAAATTTCTCCACTGATTCTTAAAGGTTGTTGTTACCTTAACCCTTTCCAAATCATACTGTCAAAACTCATACTGTCCCTATTAAGGGTGAAATGCCAACCTTTATGCATTCCCCTAGGATTCGTTTTAAGTTACCGATGTTCTATCCTTAATTCCACCTTTAAAAAGGTACAAGCATCCTTTCATGGATAAATCAAGTCATATATCCCTGATAAGGGTGCCTTATTCAATCATTCCCACCTCGATAGTATATGCCTAGTTTCACAATAACATCTGTATTCAAAATGAGGTCAATCAATATGGCCTCCAAAAGATAGCAGCGGTTATCCGCTTTTCTTGCCTAATTTGGTAACGATAATAAGGATGTTCTGGAAGATATTGGTCGTGTTCAACGTGAACCTCTTCTTAATAATTCCTTATTTACTTTTGTTGTTTATCTCAACAGTCACCTGGGATATCTTTCATACATGGCGTCTCCCTTTCTGGGTATCAAGCCACCGGTCTTACACTTCACATTCTTGAAGGTCACTTCCTTCATCCAATTTTTCCTAATTTCTTATTTTCTTGTCTCCTCAGTCTATCCGTGTCTCAATATTTATCCTTCGAACTATCTCAAGGTTTCCTCAAATCCTCCCAACTTACAGGGGATAAAATATATGTATCTCTTATTCCTTCAACCATCAATTTAACTCATGGTGAATCACCCTCATCCTGACGATTACATACTTTTCTATTTCTATTGCTACGAGTCTTTAGGGTTTCCTCATACCCAACTCCTTTATCATTCCTCACACTCTACTGCCTTTATATTCCTTTCCACTTCAGTTTCCTTTTTTTTTATTTTCCTTTCTCTTATCGTTATTTCATAAACCAACACAACATAAGCATTGATTTCAAACATCCCGTCATTCTGGATTCGTGTCCTCAGAACGAATCTTGACAACTTTTACAACTTAGATTCATAATTCATCATACTCTTCTGCCTTTGTTCTGGCTCTAAAGCTTTTACACTATCTCCATAACCTTGGGAAATACCTTCCTGAAAACAATTGACTGAACTTAAATCAGTTTATTATAATATCTTGCTCCGTGCTTTCCTTTGCCTTTCACCAGCGGGTGGCCTCTCTCTTAGGAGGGTAAGTGACAAAAACATTCTTTTGTGATTCGTCAATCATTTAGAATCTCAAATGATTCCTATATTTCCTTTAGTCAGGCTCTTGCCTCGACCGGGTCAGCTTGTTCCTTGGAACTCTGAGAGCTTAGCGACGTAAAGGTCCTGAAAGAATTTCTCACCGCATTATTTCCTCAGGGTGGTGGTTGGGGATAATAGTCTAAGTTCTGTCTAGAAAGGTCCATAAATTGTCGTATAGGAGTACCGTCTCGGGTCTCCTTTCCTTACTCGACTTATGTTTCCTTAGTCTGAAATGTTTCAACCTTCTCCCATAATCGGGGTTATCTTATACATTAAAAACCTTGTTTTCCACTATATTATGTTATGGGTTCTTTCTTTCTTGATGGCAACCTCCCTGACTATCACATTCAGGGTTTGCCCTAAATCTTATTCCTCAAACTATGGCTCTCATCTAAGTTCTCATCCTTAAGCTCTTGAACTTTTGGAACCCAAATTCTGTAGGAATACCTCATTATTCCCTTATCATCTTTCTCGGTATTAATCTTTTATCTAATTGTTGGCTCTCAGCCTTCATTCATCACTTTTTCTGGCACAATATGATATTTTCCGATAATTCGGACTCTATTGCAATCTCAAACAGCTTTTCGGTACCGGCTCTGGTTACCTTCACTTTTATTTCCATTTTCTCAAAATCTCTTATAAACTCTCCCAAAGACATTATTATCTTGACTCTCTCCTTTTTTACTAAGGGCATCAGCCACCATATTGGCTTTCCCTGAATGATAAAGAATCTCCCAATCATAATTCTTGATTAGCTCTAACCACCTCATTTGGCGCCTGTTGAGCTCTTTCTGCGTGAAAATGCACTAGAGCACTTATGGCTTGTGTAAATCTCGTACTTCTCTCCATACAAGTAGTGCCTCCAATATTTAGGGCAAAACTATTGCCACGAGCCCAAGCTCATGGGTGGGGATATCGAATTTTATATTCCCTTAATTGTCTTGATGCGTACGCGATTACCTTGTTGTGCTGTATAAGAAGCACCCTAATTCCTTATGCGAAGCGTCACTACACATCACAAAATCTCCTTTTCCATCCGGCAACGCCATTATAGGGGTCGTCACCAATCTTTACTTCAGTTCTTGAAAGTTGTTCTCGTATTTCTCTGTCCATTCAAACTTCTCAGTCTTACGAGTAAGCCGCGTTAAAGGGGGCTACTATCTTTACAAACTTGAACGAACCTCCGATAGTGACCGACCAATTCTACCTCTGGTAGTCGACCTAACCATGGTCATCAATTCATCAGTGGTACTTTATTCATTCTTGTCAGGATCCTCCATGGGATCCTCCTCAGCAACTATCCCTTCTAGGACAACATCCTCAACATGAACATCATCCGATCCCGCGTTAGGACGCTCTATCGGATCCATAATCTGATCTCCAATAAGTAATAAAACATCATCGCGTTGTTGCTCCTCAACCTCAGGGTTCGGAGTCCCGCTACCATATACGATAACGAACTACGCTTCTATCACGATATTTATAAGGGTTCCCATAAGGGTTTTAACTGTTAGTACTATGTTAGGTAGTCCGACTATGAACTTGGCAAGAGTTCTTATTATCTTAGTGAACTTATTATTTTAACGTCGCATCATCTCTGAGGTTTATAACGCTTAGCTCTGATACCACTTCTGTAACACCCCCAAATCCGGGGTCGGGGATCCGGGTTGTCACGAGTTCCATTTCCCTTAATAACACCCAATCTTAATAAATAATCAACTACTCTGTACTGTGACCCCACAATAAACACACACACCACAAGTTATAGTCTCAGAGATGAACACTCAAAAATAACACAAGTCCTTATATTCCACAATTATAAACCGTTACACCTTAAAAAGGTTCTGAATAAATTTACATATTCCTTGCCATTATTACAATTCATATTATACATAAGTCTGGTTCATCAATAGTTGAAAACCTAGCCTATTGGTAGCTCCTACCTCAGCTACGGCGGCATCAACGCTTTCAGAAGACTGCGGAACGTTTTCTAACCGCTTGCGAATCGGGAGCTTGGTCTTGTTCATCTTTTCTATCTGTTGTTATGTGATGAAAGAAGAAAGCAAGGGTGAGCAGCAAGCCCACCAAAATAATATGTATAATGATTAACAATATATGAGCCTTCTCATAGTACTCATGAAAGTCTTGGTCAAAAGAAATGAACCAAGTTTGATATCTTAATGCGATGAAGTCGTAAAATATTCAGTATATATACATATATACTTTTCAAAATCTTGGAAGTCCTCTTCCATGCATAATATACACAGAGTTCCAGTTTATAACTGTATAAAAATATCGTTGCAAGGTGATCTCATATATCTACCCTTGTCTCAACGTTTTTCTGAAAATCTTTGATATGCATAAAATAATCATTAACTAGATATAAGTTGAAAATATGAAGTTACAAGATACCCCAATATACTTATATCTTTTCCAAATATTACTTGAACTACCACCGTTCAAGTTATAATCAGTTCAAAAGTTCATCACATAGATGAGACTACAAGACAAGATTTGAATAGATTCAATCTTTGAATATCATTATAAATAATGAAGTTACGAGATACTTCATTAAATCCCGATATATATATACACCTATATATATACATTTCATACACTCCTTGAAAACCTCTGTTATGAAAATTATAAACAGAGTTGCAATATCCAATGAATTTGGAAAGGAGAAAACCTTGGCATAAACCTGATATCTTGCTGATCAGGCAAAGATACCAATAAGTAACCTTTTCTACTAGTAGATGGACGAATTCCCCACTGGTCATCACCCTGACCGCAATAGGACCTTATGCTGGACTGCCACTCAGCCACTTACGCATTTGATGGACTCCCATTGAGCCACTTACACTTTCATGGACGCCCACTGAGCCCATGTTGCTTATGCCGACTCAAATAGATGAACTTACTTCCCGAACGATGGGCAAGTAATCAAGATGTTTTCTCAAAACAGCAACCTCGTTGCGAATGTAAAATACACCACTGAGCCGGATCCCTCAAGTTTTGAACGAGTATTTAAATCCCCTTTAAAAGGAAGATCTTAAATATAAAAATGAGTTTTGGGATCCGCTCTAACTTTTAAAAATCATTTTGAAGACTCAAAAACACTTTAAAGAGTGTTTGGAGTAATGCTGATTTAATAAAATAAATCAGTCCCAATATATTAGAAAATATCTGAATATTATTATTTAAACAATATTCCCATAAAGAATAATCTTTATAAAAATAATTGGAGTAGAAGTTTTAAAACTTATACTTGAAATGAGTATTAAATAACCAAAGATATACTTATACGAAAGTACTATCTTTATTTAAAATAATCAAAGATAAGTTTGATTATCGACACCTTATTCTTTAATAAAATAAAGAACATATCTCAGCAAATAATCGGAGTCATAGATCCTCAAATGAATATTCAAATAATATTCATTAAATAATATAAACTGAGTCATAAGCCCTCGAATGAATATTCAAATAATATTCAATAAATAATATAAAAGAGTCATAAGCCCTCGAATGAATATTCAAATAATATTCAAATAATAAAATAAAAGGAGTCATAAGTCCTCAAATGAATATTCAAAATAATATTCATTTAATAAAATAAAGAAGTCATAAGCCCTCGAATGAATATTCAAAATAATATTCATTTAATAAAATAAAGAAGTCATAAGCCCTCGAATGAATATTCGTAATAATATTCATTAAATAAAATAAAGGAGTCATAAGCCCTCGAATGAATATTCGTAATAATATTCATTAAATAAAATAAAGTTATCGAATAAACCTTATTCGATTAATAGTTTTAAAAACTATATCAATATATATATATATATATTATACTCGGGAGCCTCGCCTCCTGGTTTTAGAAAAAGTTCACCTTTTGATCCCCTATACTAAGGGTATACGCAAATACCGCTTATCTCTAGCATAGGTATTATGCAACGAATAAGCATTTGAACCAACAGATATATAAATCAAGAATACGAAATAGGCATGCATATATACCATATCACATGCTACAATATATCGCAAGAATTTGCTAATAACAAATATGCATTTATCACAAGATCATGCATATACACATATACATCACAACAACAGTATAACGGGTAGAAAACTTGCCTGAGCGACTGGGGGTTACAAGTGGCTCGGGACGAGTCTGGTAACCTATAAACAACATATAAGTTGGAATTAAACCGAAGTCACTTGTAAATCTATACTTTAACCAAATTAGACTCTAACGCTCGCTTTGCGCTTACTGATTCTCTTAAGTCGCTCGAGTACTCTCGGCTCCACCATTTTTAATAAATTAACCATTAAGGGTTTTAAGGAAATTCTTTCGCGAGTACCTTACCAACTGCCTAATCCACTTTACATAATTGTTTCTTACCCCAATTACTCATTTAAGGTCCTTAACCAAGGTTTCAAAGTAAGGCGAGGGGTAATGGTTCGGTCGTGAAATGTCGTTACTTAAAACGGTCGTTTCTCCTAAACCGTACATCGGATTCAAACGAACCACATATCAAAACGAAGCTCGTAAAATGAACTATCTAATCATGGCAATGGTCAAAACCTAACAGGGAGTTCTCGGGTCCTGATGTTAAGAGCAAAAATAGTCTAAAGTAAATCGGACATTACGACGGCTATGTTTACGCGATTTCCCAAATTTTTTACCATTCCAAATCATATCAATCCGACTACCAATCAACAACAACTCAAGATACACATCAATGCTACTGATTTCAGTCATAATAAGCCCAAGGATCTCAATCCAATCATATATTATAACATCTCCAAATTCAACTAAACTACTTAACAATTAAGCTCGAATCATGTTTATCATTCAAATTACTACTCATCCATCCAAACCATCTCCAAACTTCAACATTCAAACTTATTACTAAAGGGTGTGAAGATTTATACCTTTCTTGGAGGGTGGAAAGTTACTAGGAAGCTTTATGGAGCCTCCTACAAGCTTGATCTTTCCAAAGAAATCAAAAACACAAAGTTAGGCTTTAAAGTTTCTAAAAGTCCGATTGAAAGAACTGTAAAAATGAGGGTCTTACCATGCTTATTTGTACGAGACTTGTGAACTAGAGTTGTAGGACATCTCAATACCTTTCCAACGAGCTATAGAACACAACATTTGAGTGAGTATTGAAGGAGATATGGCAGTTTGAAGTTGCTGTGTTTATTTTGGCCGAGAGCTTGATGAAGAAAAGGGAAGAGCTTTTGTGTTTTTTGTGATTTGTTTTGATTTGCCTTGGTTGGTTGACTTTTGTTTTCTTTTAATCATTTTTAACCATGAACTTTGTGTGGTTATCATTCATCCACACCTCCTTCCCCCCTATGTCATGCTTATGTCACCTTGTGATGTCATCATCCCTTACTTGCCCTCTTCTTATTGGTTGGATGACCTCATCATCCCTAACCTCCTTGATTAACTCCTAATTATTTTCCTAATGACCGTTGATCTGTTATACGGTTCGCTTAACTTTCGTTCTCATTTCTCGTTTGAGGAATCATATCCGGGATCTTATCACTTGGGTTCCCCTAAACCTTCCTCAATATTTTATATTCCTTTTTATGATCCCCTCTTAAAATCCTTGTATTTAAATCATATTTATCTTGTTACCTTATACTCACTTCTTTCTGTATCTGGTGGATTTCTGGGAAAAATCAAAGTGTTCGGAATTGGATTCTGACGATCTTTACATATACTTATATACCATATAGAGTACTAATAAAATCTCAGAATATCAATAACAGAATCCCTACATAGTGTGGCATGAAAAGTTTTCTTATTGAGCATAATCAGCAAAATCACTATTCATAAGGGTTTCAAAAATTCCAAAAATTGGGGTTATTACATGAGCCGTTTCTCTTTCGCCAAGGAGCTGACCAAATCATTAGGAGATGTATTCCTTACAGTGAAACGGGGGGGAGCTTGCGAGATTGCCACTCAACGCCTTATGGAGGACATTATGGTGGAGAAAAGACAGCAGCTCATATTCTTCAAGCAGGTTTCGTTTGGATGACATTGTTTAAAGATGCTCATCAGTTCATTTTGAAATGTGATCGATGTCAACGTGTGGGTAATATGTCTAATAGGGATGAGATTCCTCTTAATGTGCTTCTCGAGGTTGAGGTCTTCGATATTTAGGGAATTGACTTCATGGGGCCATTTGTCTCATCTTGTAACAATCAGTATATCTTGTTGGCGGTTGATTACGTGTCGAAATGGGTTGAAGTTAAGGCGTTGCCTACGAACGATGTGAAAGTGGTGCTTAATTTTCTTCACAAGCAGATATTCACAAGGTTTGGAACTCCAAGAGTCATAATCAGTGATGAGGGGTCGCATTTTTGTAATCGCAAGTTCACTGCTATGATGAAAAGGTATAATGTGAATCATCGCATTGCTGCGGCTTATCATCCTCAGACGAATGGTCAGGCTGAGGTATCTAACAGAGAGATCAGGCGCATTTTAGAGAAAGTGGTGTGTCCATCAAGGAAGGATTGGTCTTTGAAGCTTGATGAAGTTGTTTGGGCGTATAGAACAGCATATAAGACTTTATTGGAAATGTCGCCATTTCAGTTGGTTTATGGTAAGGGGTGTCATTTACCTGTGGAGCTCGAGCATAAGGCATATTGGGCTTTGGAGAAGTTGAATCTGGATTTGGATGCGGCTGGAAAGAAGAGGATGCTTCAATTGAATGAACTTGACGAGTTTCGACTTCAAGCTTATGAGAACCATAAAATGTATAAGGAGAAAGTTAAGAGGTGGCACGATAGGGGTCTAGTGCTCAAGTCATTTGTTCCAGGGCAACAAGTTCTTTTACTCAACTCTCATCTCCGTCTTTTTTCCTGTAAAATTGAAGTCAAGATGGTCAGGGCCGTTTATTGTCAAAACTGTGTTTCCACATGGAGCGGTGGAAATTTTTGAAAATGATCAGGCCCAAGCATTCAAGGTAAATGGTCAAAGGTTGAAGCATTATTATGGTGACACGGCAAACCGCAAGGTGGTTAGTGCCATTTTATTGTCCATTTGATCTCGAGATTCTACGTCAAGCTAGCGACGTAAAAGAAGCGCTTCTTGGGAGGCAACACAAGTATGTTGTACATTAGTAGGTAGAAGAAGCAAGAAGAAAAGAGAAAAACACAAAATAATCAGAAAAAGGAAAAAATTCAGGGCCAACTACATAAGTTGGGCGCGCCTGCACTGAACAAGCGTGCGGCCGCGCCGTTTTTCCTATAACCAAGCACGCCCGTGCTGTTCTAGCGTGCAGTCGCGCCGGTTTTCCAGAGAGTGAGCACGCCCGCACTGTCCTAGCGCGCGGCCGCGCCGGGTCCTGTACGAAAAAAAATTATTTCAGCAGTTTATTAAGGTAAAATCGGGACTTTTACTCCAAAATCAATTCCAACCCGATTTTTACTCTTCCACATCCCATAATTCCCTCTCCTAATCAATTCCATTATTCCCACGATTCCCATAATCAATTCCCACTTCTATTCCCTATAGAATTCACACCTCTCCACCTATAAATACATAACTTACACACAACTTCTCCACCAATTCTCAAACTCTCAAACACAAATTCTCTCTAAACACTTAAGCTTTTGTTCTTTCTTTTTCAATCCCGATGACACCCAAGAGACAAAGAACGCAAGTTGGAAGCTGCACCACCGATTCTTCATTTATGGGTAACGTGAGGCCCGGGTTTTCTACTCCTGAGGCCGAGGAGGAGTACACGAGGCTTCTCTCGAAGCCTATTGCTAAGGAGCGAGGTTTTCTGCCATCAGGGAAAGGATGGTAAGTTGTTAGAGATGATTCTTGAGATTGGCTGGGTACCTTTTTGTGAGGCTCCTGCTGCTGTGCCCATGAGTTTTGTGTGGGAGTTCTATGCAAACGCCAAGGTGGAGAATAATGGGTTCATGATGGTGAGAGGGAGGACTGTAGAGTACAGTGTTGATGCTATCAGGGCAGTGATTGAGCAGCCCGCAAGGAAAGTGGGTCAGGACATGTGGAACGATAAGACTCCGGAGGACTTTGATTTGGATCTCATCATTACTACTCTCTGTGTGCCTAAGACTCATTGGAAGTTCAAGAGGGGCACTACTCATTACTCCACGTTCCCGACATCGTGCATGAACAGGTTTTCACGGGCTTGGAACTCCTTTATTTGTGCTAACAACATGCCATCTTCGCATGTGCATGAGATTACTATGGAGCGTGCTCGTCTATTGTGAGGTCTTCTGCAGGGTGATTATATTGACTTGGGGATGGTGATACATCAGGGGACTTTGAGATTCTTGAGGGGAGGTACTACAGGTGATATTCCGTATGCGTCAGTTGTGACGAAGTTGTGTGTGGCAGTTGGTGTTCATTGGCCAGCACATGAGCAGCTTCAGCTTCCCAGTGCTCCTATTGATAGTGCTACACTGCAGAGCATGCAAGAGTGGTATGGAGGGAAGCCCGATCCTAGGGGGCTTGGTTATTCATATGTTCATTTTCCAGGTGGAGTTCCTATGGAAGCAGCTACAGCAGGATGTTCTCAGCATTCCCGTAGAGCAGCTTGGAGAGCCCAATATGGAGAGGAGGCTGGTTCGTCACAACAGCAGCAGCAGCAGCAGGTAGCAGGAGCAGAGATGAGAGTTGGTTTGAGTTCGATGCAGTATAGGCATCTCGCGAGGAGGATGGATGTGATGCACGACATCCATAGTCGGTTTACACATGATCTCACCTAGGCACTTGGGACAGCTTTTAGAGCCATCGGTGTTGACATCCAGTGGCCAGTTTTTTGTGAGGATTCAGAGTATCCGCCTCCAGACATGCCTAACACTCCACCCGTTGAGGGTGAGGATTCCGATTCATAGTAGGTATGCCTGATTCCTTACTATTACCTTCACTAAGGACAGTGAATATTTTAAGTTTGGGGGTAGTAGTTGAAGGAATATAGTTTATGTGAGTCTGATATAGTTTGCATATTCATGATAGTTTTAATTCATATAGTTACATATTTTGCCATGTATTTTATTTATTTATTTTATTTTTGGTAGTTTTATGATATTTTGTTCATGTAGTTTCATGCATTTGCATTATAACATGATCTCATAGATAATTTTCCGATTGATTTGTGATATTGATGCTAGTGTAGTGATATCGTGTTCGGTGATATTGAGTTTTTTTAGATTGATTTGCATGCTAGAGACACTTGTATTTCACTAAGTCTTATAGGTTGTTAGAGTGCTAGATCATAGTCATGATTTATTTGATTGTTGAGATTTAATCGCTTGTTTATATTTGGAATTTAGGGTATTCACTTAATAATAAAAGACATGGATATTTAAAAATTGGAGAAATTGGATTTTGATTGCTAGTTGTGAATAAGGCTAGGTGTCAAATGGCTAGTAGCCGGCTCATATTTATATGAGTAGTCTAGGGTTGAACGAGATGGAGCGAAACGTACTCGTTCAGAAATTTGTGAAAAAAAGGGAAAAAAGAAAAAAAAAGAATAAAAGTATGTATAATTGATCACGAGTGGGCTCTTTAGTATTCGAGTTATTAAGTTCTTAGGGGAGTTTGTGTCTAGTGACCTGCGGCTTTTATAGTCTGGGATTTGCTAACCTAACGCTCGCTACATGGGTACTATTGTATAAGTCTTTTATGGACCTCACTCATTGCACGATCAAATAAGCAATTTGTGTTGTGTTATTGTGAATAAAAGCATGAATCCATAAAAACTCTGATCTAAGAATTGAAGTGTTATAAGTTATTTTGAGTTTAACTTTTATTCTATTTATAAACTTACAATTTTTTTGATAAGTAGTGATTCATGGTTGCCGATCTAGTAGCAATAGTATATCTGTAAGCATCTGCACACACGCACGTCTCTGGTTTGTAGGTTGATTTGAGAGATTTGATTGATCTTTATGCGAATAATTGCATTTGCTGAGGTGTTGCTTATTGGTTGGTTATTTATTCTATGGGGATCATTGCATTCATATTAGTTGCAATCATGCATTTTTATTTCTTGTTCTTTGAGTCTGTTTATGCTTGAGGACAAGCATCGATTCAAGTTTGGAGGTATGTTGAGTGGCATTTATGACACTTTATAATACTCTAATAAGCTTTGGATTGGTGCATTTGTACTCAAGTTATTAAGTGTTTTAACGTATTTTCTAGTGTTTTTGCATTTCAGGCATTATCTAGGTAATCGGGTAAATTAGCATTGTTTTGGTGTTAATATAGTGTCTAGGTGGTGTTGGAATAAAAGCTCGCGAAGACCGGCTCGAATCTGCAAGAAAAATATAAGAAGTCAATTTTGGCTGAAGGCTAGCGCGCCTGCACCGAAATTCAGGGAGCCAGCGCGCCCGCACTGATGAAGCGCGCGGCCGCGACGTGTTGGGATAATAAAATCCTGACTCTATTACAATTCGGTTTTCTGGATTCCTGGGCTGTTTGGACTGCTATATATTGATAACTCAAGATCGTTTTTTAATGAGGAGACTTACCAGAGCACAATGAGAAGACGACAAGAGACCTATAGCACAATTCAACAAAGGCGAAGACGATCTAGTTTATTCTTATGAATCTTTGTTTGAGTTGTAATCTTGGATGCTCATTTCTTGTTTTGTTGAACTATACTCTTGTTTGTACTTGGTTTTATTTATTCGTTATAAAAACTACGTTTTATATACCATGCTTTCATCAGAACCCACGTTGATGATGAGTCTGATTATGGGCTAATCGTTATCATGGGGTTCTAGCGGATTTATTTTATGGATTTCTTTAGTTAAATTGATTGATGTCTTAGTATGTGGTGATTGTATGATATCCTAGTAATGGTTGGGCGTATTCGTCTTATGAGCGTCACAAACTTATAAGATAGTGTGTTAATTCTTAATGAAGTGAAAGTGAATTTAAGGATTTAGAACTTGCCATGCTAGCATAGGTTCATGTATTTGTTATGCATGATTCGTAGGTAATTTTAACCATCTTACTTGCCCTATGTAATCAAGATAGATAACTTGTGCTTAAACCGTTATGTTGTCAAATTCTATAGACATATAGGGTCTCAATATAATTGGTGTATATTCAGCTTCTATCTCTTTTGTGGATGTTTGGTAGTATGGTACTCGCGCAACGAAAGTTGGCGTTTATCTGTTTCGTGTTATCTGATTAGTGTCATCACCATTGCATGCTAAGGGTAAGATCAATAAGGCTATTGGATGAAGTGTTTAATGAAGTTAGAATCCCATGTTTGTCATAATAATTAATTCGATCTTATTCTCGTAGTTATAAATATTAGTTTAATTCTTAGTTATAAACATCTTCAATTAGTTATAGTCTTAGCATTGAATAATAACCATACATTGTCGCTTAGGTGCGTGAATTAATTAGTTAACCAATACAGTCTCTGTGGGAACGAACTAGAAAAGATTCTATACTACTTGCGAACTCGTATACTTGCATGTATTATTAGCGCGTGTTTAGAGACTAACAAGTTTTTGGCACCGCTGCCGGGGACTGCAGTGTTAATTGATAGTTTATGTGCTTTCCATCAGTGGTCGTTAAAGTTCATTGACTCGGACATTGTTCCTTACTTGTTTCCTTGTAATATTTTAGGTACTCTAGCGAGGGTGTATGCATACGCGTTCGCGTACTCGTAAGAGAACACTGGATAAAGCCGGAGAAGAAGTTGTTATAGTTCGGAAGGAAGTTTTTGAGGAAGAAAAGAAGGTAGAAGAAGAAGAGAAAGTCGAAGAACTAGTTGTAGTAGCGCGATGGGAGATCAAGCGGAAAATATGAAGGCTTTGATGGACTATTCTCAGCCTAAGATTAATGATATTTAGTCAAGCATCATCAGACCAGCTATCAGGGCTAACACTTTTGAGATCAAGTCAGGCATGATTCAGATGATACCGAACTCAGTTCAGTTTGGGGGTTCTCCTACAGAAGACCCCAACATGCACATCAGGGATTTCATCGAGATATATGACACTTTCAAATTCAATGATGTGACTGAAGACGCTATCAAGCTACACCTATTCCCATTCTCTCTGAGGGACAAGGCCAAGTGTTGGTTACACTCTCTGCCAGCAGGATCTATCACCACATGGGAGGATCTTGCGCAAAAGTTTCTCACTAAATTCTTCCCCATGGCAAAGACTACTACAATCAGGAATGCTCTTACCCAGTTTGCTCAGCAAACAGGAGAATCTCTGTGTGAGGCTTGGGATCGATATAAGGAGATGCTAAGGAAGTGCCCACACCATGGCATACCTGATTTGGTCATCATTATTTCTCTTGTATTTGGAATATTCTCTTTGTGAACAAATGAAACCTATATCTTCACTAACAAAATTAGGCGTTTCATCAGCTTCTACAAACATAAACAGATAGACACATTTTTTCATAGAGTTATAAATAATAATTATCTTCATCATTTGTCTTCGCATGACTAAGATATGTGCCTTAAATTCTTTTGTTAGTATAGCTGTTGATTCATGGTCGTGACTCGTGATATAGAGTACATGTTAGTATAGCTCTTGAGATAAAAAGTTATATAATTTGGATATACAGATGAAACACGATTTTTTTATAGTTTATATAACTATACTAAAGCACAATCCAATAATGTCTAAAAACATTATAGACATAACTATGCTTTATCTATTTAACGACAATGTAAATTCATTATTTGGCTTGATCACGGGGGTAGTAATTGTACAAATGGATCTAAACATGTAGACTGTACAAGTTTTAATCTTTAACATTTTGCATTGGTATAAATAATCAGATTCGCCTAATGTGGGTAATTTGATTGAATACAAATATTATTTTACAACTCTAACATGATTTTTGGTAAACATTCTTTAAAGTATCTTCTCAGAATGAGGAGATAATCAGCATATTCTTTAAAGACATGTCACAAAATTTTAGTAACATGACTATTGAAATCATAAAAACTAAATAAAATTGATAACTACCATTCGGTTATTCTAAATTGTGGTAACTGTTTAATTCATTAGAAAAGAACTACCCCAAAACTATTGGACTTACTCTCATGTATATATACTTTTGGGTGTTTTTTTACATTTAGATGTATACTACAGATTATAAAATGACTTCACGAAGTGAATAGAGGAAGAGATGGTCAGACAAGAAGAATGTAGCGGAGCAAGAGTTGCAAAATTTGGCTATAACGTGCGCAGACTTCAATAATGACATGGAAGAAGCAAAGATTTTCTACTCAGGGATGTATGCTACAATCAAAAACGGACAATCTGAATTGTTTGCTCATTCCGTTGGCCTTGAGGAACAATTCAAGTAATATTTAAATGTGTATCTGATTTTATGATTTATATTGCTTTATATTAAAAATTGAATGGCATTAGTTTCAATGTTCACAGCGAAATAGAAAATACTCTGAAGAATGGATCAAGGAAAAAACGTGGAGAGTCGTCACAAAGTAGTACTGAAATTCCACATTCTTATACATGGAATTCACTCATATTCCTAGGTGATACGTCCACATCACTACGTGGTCATGAGAAAAACTTCAAACAGAATACGGAAGAAATGATAAATGCATTTCAAAAGTTTGGAGATGGGTAGAAAGAACATCCTAATAATTTGAATGTTCGTGCTGATATGTTGATTGAGGAAAGTGGAAAGCTTCGCATATTATTATATGATTATGCTCTAAATATATAAATTATCTTCCAGTAGATATGTTGTGATGATGTATTGTAATTGTTCAAGTTGGAGGACAATAATAAACGCTTTTATGCAAAAAATCTAAATAGGGAATGATTGTTAATGTTGGATTACTATTATGTTATGTTTACTGTAGATGATTAAAAAAATACATATATACATTGAACAACATTTTATGCAGTTTATTCTATTTACAAATATGTTTTCCTTACATGATCTACATATATCACATTCACATAAATTGAAAGATTTTTATACTTGCTCAACCTGGCCATCGTTTGCTGGTTCGGGATCATTAATTTCAAAGTCTTGTAATCTTGCTTGCTCTGGCCCAATACCTAAATCCATGTTTAGGAAATTCTATATATCTGCAACAGGTCTATCAAATGTTCAAAGGTCATGGGAATCTTGTCTGCCAAGTGTTGACAAACGACGTGCAACTGCATTCCTATGAGGGTGAACCAAATTAAGTTCATAACGGATATTCTTATCATTAAGCCTTGAAAGAATAAGTCTAAAAGTCTGTCTAGTATGTGGTGTAATTCCTTCTTCTTTATAATATTTGCATTCGCAATATGCTTGTATATTGTCGGTTCAATGATAACCCGTTCGTAAGAATCCTGGAATGCACGACGCATGCCTAATAGAATAGCCCACAATGCACTATCCAAATTTTTTTAAGACCTGGAATTGTGCCATAAGTCAGTCTGAGAAGATGACCTCCTGCGTCTCTTACAACAACACCAATACTGTTTCTATTATCGCCTTCAGGAACATTCTGAATAAACTCACTATGCACATTGATATTCACCCAACAATTAGGAGGAAATTGTCATACACGCTCAACATGTTCCATTCTCCTTAAATGTATAACACAACAGTTAACTGTTTATGGGTATAACTTGATTTTATGAGATATTATAAAATGATTCATGCTAATATATAAAGAAAAGAATTCAAGAGATGTGTCTGCTCCAAATAGGTGTAGAGTTTTAAATAATTAAAAAAATAAATAGAAGAGCTGAGGAGATGTGTATATTCCAAATAGATGTGGAATTTTAAATGACTAAAACTATTGGAACAGTTTAGACTGTAATATTGTTTAAAATGTGTCCAAAAGAGAATTAATATGTGGAAAAAATTATATAAGTAATTTTTAATTTTTCGCAAATGATTTAAGCAATTGATACGTATAGTATTACATTAGACACGCACTCTTCAAATATATGGTTCACATGCTATGTTATCGAAGATAAATTATATTGTAGAAGATTATATTATGTAAAATTAAACTACATATGATGAAAACTAAGGTAAGTTTTAAATACATATACAACTATATTGAAACTTTTATATTAAAAGTTTAATAAAATAATATCTATTATTATTAATAATAATAATAGTTTATGAATTAGTTGTCTTTATTAGAACTGTTATAATATCTATTATAATAGTTTATGAAATAGTTATTGTGATTTAATTTCTTTATTAGAAATTAAATAAGTTTGTTTAGTACCAATTTATTAATTATTTTAGAACAAACTTCATTTATTCAAATTTCAAACTGGCAATGGTATATGTGCTTGGAAATTGTGATTATAATATATATAAATTAATACGACTATATAAATCTCAAAGTAATGAATTCCACCCAAATAATGGTAAGCTTTAAACCAAAATTACAATATAATTGATATGTGCCTCATTGTTCAGATCTGGTATTTCAAAATTATGAAACAGATTACACCCACCCTCTAGTGCTGTTAGATTAGCCAGTGCACCAACAGTTTCAGTTGTAACTACGCCTTGCACTCCTAAGGACCTTTCTTATCAAGAGCCTACTGCTTCAATTTTTCAATTTAGGCAAGTTCATTAGAAGTAGTTAGTAAACCTCTTCATGAGGCAAACACATTCACCTGCAAGATACCAAGTTTTAGATACATGGAAAACAAACAAGAAGGCAAGCAACTGACAAAATCTATTGAAAAAATTATAATAAAATGAAACTCTTAAATTCGGATCATCTGACCATGTGTTGGATAGAGTGTATAACATAGTTCTAAGTTCATAAAAAATAAATACACATCTGTATTTTTTCACCTTTTACAACCTAAGTTTAGTGAGCTTCTTAAGTGAAAGCACCTTCTTAAATAAGTTTTCAGGATCACCTATATCAAGCACCTTCTTAAGTGAGCTTTCAGGATCACCTATATCAAGCATTGTCGTAGATCGTGTTCGTGGAGGCATAATCTCTGTGTTGTTGGAGTAGCTAGTGCACCAACAGTTTCAGTTGTAATCATACCTAATCTTGCAGTCCATAAGAACCTGCCTCAATAGCACCCTGCTTCAAATTTTCAGTTTAATACAGTTCATCAAAACAGTTAGTTAGCCTTCTTCCTAGTAAAAAAATTCACCAGAAAGATATAAGGTTTTAGATGCACGACAAACAAACATGTAAGTAATAGAAAGAATTTAAGTTTAAAAAATTACAACCAAATGAAACTCTAAAATCGGATTATCAAAACATGCCATTAGATAGAGTGTATAGCATAATTCAAGTTCATGAGAAATATATACACACCTGCATTTCTCTTCGCCTTTTACAACTTAACTTAAGGTTTGGATCCAATACAACTATTATGTCAAATTTAACTAATATAAAGTATACCAGAATGATGTCAGCGAGCATTGCACATTATACTTGATCAACAGTCACATATATTAGTTATAAAAACTGTCCTGATGAATAACGTGTGTAACACAGTAAGAGTCGAAATAATAGTATTGGTGAATCACAACTTGCATTTGCGGATGCAAGTAATATAATTTAAAAATTGCATACATTGATAACATTGTCACACATTGACACATTTTTGAAAGATGTATTAACTTTAAACTTCAACTATAAGCTAAGAATGCACAACGTAGATGTCAAGATTCTTGTAATCAAAATAAGGTTATAGAAACATGTCATATAGATTGATAGACATAAATTCGAGATACATAAGTTCAATTGAAGATAACACAAATTCATTACGTAAATTTAATAATTCATAGCATAAAGTAAAATCTTGAAAAGCTTCAGTTGAATAGTGTATTTGTGACATTTTGAGTTCCAAAGATGCGCCATCTTCAAACCCTCTGGCCATAATTCACCTTCTTCCTGATAGTTTCCTTAGACTGCTCTAGTGAAAAGTGAATTCCATAAGTCTACTTCAAGCGGAGGTTCGTCTAGAAGGTCTAATGGTTTATTACTCTGTGTATTTGGACAGATTTTGTTTGTTGGTAGCAGGAGATCATTTCCAGCAATGTTACAGTACATGTCTGAGAGCAGAGTAATAATCTCTTTCATTTTTCCTCTCATATCAGTATTGGTGACTATATATACATTTCAGTAGCGGTACTATCTAATTCAGCTGGTCTATATAATGCCTTAAAGAAAATGTAAGCAAATCTGGATGGGAAATATGTAGAAGATAGATTTGATAAAATCTCAAGATGCATTTACATATTATGCCTCTGCAACAGTCTGAAAGATGAGTTAAAAAGGCTTTCCTGATGAACATTGTGTCTAACACAATAAGAAATGAAGCCATAGAACTGGTCACGTGTAACTTTTATTTGATGCTGATGAAAGTCATATAGCTTATCACAGTCAAGAGATTTAAGGACATACTTGATATGTTTCTTTGGTTGTTTACGCTCCCATACTAACGAAAACTTCACAAACAAATTGAAGCTTTCTGTCTGGAAAATAAGGTGAGAAAAAAAAGAGTGATCAACTCTAGTGAAACAGTGAAAATAATTTGATGAGCCATTTGAGAAAGCTTTGTTGAAAGATGTAGTTAACTTGTTACTTTTGAGATTTAAAGAAAAGAAATGCGCAAAGACTTAATGGACACTTATGCTGTGCAGTTGTTTTGGACAAACGGTTGTGAACTTTTCATCTTCCTTCCATGTGTAATATAAATTTTTTGTCTGGAGGAAAAAACTATATATATATTAATTTGTATGTATTTATTCCCAAAACCATATTTTACTTATAAAAGATCATGTAAATCATATAAAAAAATAAACTAAAAATAATCATATAAGAAAATAAACTAAAGATAAAAGAAAGTAATTGTAACATCCCGATATTTTATAATTATTTTTAGTTGGATTATTTGATTTAATTATTTATTAATGTCAATGTGTTGTAATTAAATTAGTTTGTGTAAGTTTATTTTTATATTTATAATCATAATATTGTTTTAAGAGTATTAGTTTAAAAAAAATAGTAAGGCTTTTATTAAAAAAGAGTGAGAGTTTAAAAAAAAGGGAGAAAGAAGGAAGAGAAGAGTTAGGGTTTGCTAAAAAAAGGGTTTGCGTTACTTTGATCGGAGAAGAGAGGAGAGAGGAGAAGAGAGAAAGAGATGGAGATAGAGATGAACATCAAGAACTTTTTGGAGGGTTATGAATTTGGCATTTATGGAATTAGGGTTCTTGTGATTTGTGTTTCTGAAATCGTTATTAGCATTCTCGGTTACTAAGATCTCGAGGTACGGATATCTTTCTTGTATTCTTTCTTTTCGTATTCGAATTCGTGTATGTATATTGCATATTTTGAATCTTGTTAAATTCGCATCCGATTCGTTGTTCATCGTATGATTGTGATTTTATTCTCCTTCGAAAGCTAATTTGATTATCTTCATTTTTCGTTCTTTGTATTTTCTGAAATTCTGCTTGTAAATATGTCAAAATCTGTTGTTTGTGTAATCTATTGCTGAAATTTCTGTTTGTTCGGCCTAACTTCATAAATTCATTATAAATTGAATATTTGTTCAAACATTATGAGCAATACCATTCTGGAAAGCTCTTTTCGATATCTACAATTTACGTTTACATTCTGCTGCTAAATTCAGTGAGTTTGATGTCTTAAACATCAAAATATAATTGTAATCAGGGGCTGATTCTGATCTGCAGTCCGCATTTATTTATTTTCTGAATTCGTTACTTGTTCGTTTTTGACGAGCCTTACCATTCTGGAAAGGTCTCGGAATTTTCTACGACTTTCATGTTTCGTACTTTTTCAGATGACTTCATCTTTATGCAGTAATTTGACATTTTTTGAAACTGATCAGATTTGAGCTTATCAATAATTAGTGGTTTGTTATGTTATTTTGTTTCGTGATGTTGGGTTATAGTTTTTTTGAGGTTATTTGATAAATTTATATATGATTTTGGAGATGTAAGATATTTGAGTGTGTGATCTTTGAGTAATTATTTTGAGTTATATATGTTATTTGTATGACTTGGGAGTTTGTAAGACATCTGTCGTGAGTGGATAATCTCGTGCTTGGCACCTCCTATGCGGTGTACTTAAATTATATGGGAGTGTCGCCGAAGTTGTGGGACACGTATATTCATGGCTAGTATGTGTATGATTTGGCATTTTGGGTAGCACTTGCTTATTGCCGTGCAAGCCCCTGTAAGATATTGGGTAGCATTTGCTTTGTGCTGTGCAAGCCCCTATAAGTTTTGATGACTACATATTTCTGGATTACCGAAAATGTAGGACATCATGTAAGTGTAAGATTATCTCCCATGTTCGTATGTAAGCTATTTTGTGTATTATTTTGTAAGTGTGAGAATATGTGTAAGAGTATGTGTAAGGGTATGATTTCATTTTATCATTATTCTTTCGATTATATTATTTGTGATTATTATGTATAATTGATAAGGATATGTGTAAGAGTATGATAAGTTTTGGGTGGTAAGCATTTAGTTTTGTCTTGTGAGTTGAGTATTCATATTTTTATATTGTCTCATTCACTATTATTATTGTGCTTCATTCAGATATTCAGTTGTGTTCTTAGCCTCGTCATCTTTTAATCTTTGTTCAGTTATGCTTTATTTTATATCCGTATATGAGCCCTTCGCTCACTGCCGGTTCTTTATTTTTCTTGTTTTCCTCCGGCAGGTATTCTCTCTTTTAGGTGGGTTGTTTAAGGGGAAGAGTGCGAGTTCCAAGACTTTGAGGAGTTTTGTATTTTCTTAGATTTTCTTTAGAGTTTGTTGGTTTGGTTGTAATTTAGTTGTATTATATTTCAAGAATTGAAAGTTTTATCTGATTTTAATGGAGTTTGGATTTAAATAAGTATTATCTTGAGAAATTTTATTAGTTGGGTTGTTAAAGTAATTATATAAAAAAGTCATAAATGATGGATATATATATATATTTAAAATGAATGTAAATAGTATATTGTTAAATATGTTATTAATTAATAACTTATGTATTAGAATAGTTAGTCGCCCTTTCTATTTTCATAAATCCACATTTGTCATTCTAAGCGTATTTTTTGATATCAAAATTAAAATTCCGTTTAATTTAGAGAAATACATTTATCAAGTTGTCTTAAGCGCGGTAAATTACTAATAAATTATTTTTCAGCAGATTAATGTAAACAGTCTAATACATAATTGTTCTAAAACTTACATATTCCCATAATATTAATATTAATCAATATTTTCCTAACAAAAAGAAAATAAATTAGTAATATTTTAATTCTTGATTTTTTTATCTATTTATTATATATACGCTTAACAAAAAACCATGACATATCATTCTTTTAGAACCTAATCAACACCAAATTCTGTATAAAATTGTTAACCCTTTTTAGCATATATTTTTTATTTTTTTGACAGTATAAAAATGAATAATTCAAAACTTATTTTTGGTGTCATTATTTTTCTATTTTCAGATTTTAATTTGTCATAACAAAAATTTATAATGATTTTTCCGAAATTGACACTAATTACATGACATAGTAAATTTTGTTTTTTTAAAAAAATGCTTATCTTCAAGGTACGATTTATTTTTATCTTTTCTGGGTATGACATCCTATTTTTTATTCTAGATAGATTTTTATTTTATTTAACTTTACCTAAGTAATTTTTTTTAATAAACTGAAAAATAGATTAATAACAAATCAACAGTGCAACAGATTCTTAAATAACTAAAATTATACTTAATATAATTAAATCTGAAATGAGATCAACTGCAAATAATTATGACAAAAAGTGTTAGAACCAAGACATAGCTGATTGTCTTTGTACTTCCCTAAGTACCGGGAAAACTATTATCTTTTAATTTTATTTAAAAAATTTAAATTCCGTTTATTTTTTAAATTTAAAATAGATATTATTTTTTATCATCAAATCTAGATATTTAATTTTGAATTTTTTCTTCTCACATTTTACCCAATTTAAAGTCTCTTAACTCTTATGTCTTAACATTTTTCTTCTCACGTTTTCAGTAGGTAATGTTATTATATTTAGTGAGACGAAACTGGATAATCGTTTTATTTAATTAATAATATTAAAAGACATAAAGTAAATACTATATACAATATAGTTTTTTGCAATATTTTTTTTTTAAATCAGAAGAAAACAAAATCATTCTTATATTAATATATAATATAAGAATGTAATTTATAGAAAAAGTTTTTTAAAAAAATGAAAAAAAAAGAACAAATTACCAAAAGAAACAAAAAGCCAAAACAACACAAATAACGTTGACTTTGAAATTTAAAAAACCCAAAAAGAACAAAATACCTCTGTCTTAAAAAAAAGCCCAGATAAAGCAAACTGTCGTGACTTTGGGATTCTCAACTTCCATTAAGCAAAAAGGCTAACTTTCTTTCACAAAGAAAGCGACAACGGTTCAATCAACTTTGTTGTCTACAATGGAGGTATTAATCAGTTCTTGATTTTATAGTTTATATTGCTTACATACAGTATATATATATATATATATATATATGCAATGGAGCTACGAATCAGTGCTTGATTTATAGTTTATATTGCTTGATTGATAGAGTTTTATGTAAATATATCTTAACTTAATTGATTACTGTTCTATAGAAATTAAGAACATGGTTTGTTCCGATTCATGTAATGCTCAAGTTTTGTATCTTATGCATGTAGTGTTCTTGTGAAATTTCTGCTCTGTATCAGTTGCATGTAGGTTTTAAGTAAATTTTGTGGATGAAGAAAGAATCAGATTCTAGAGCGAAGAATGTAGGAGATTTAGGTAAAAAATTAACCTTGAATCGATATACTGTCTTTATTTTGGTAAATTAACATAATACTAACTGTACAGACAATGAAGAAAGTATATGTAACTTTCTGGAAGCAAATGTAGAAATTTCTGATTTTGGAAAAATTGCAAGTGTAGGTTTTACAGCGTTCATTTATATAGTTTCAATTTATTTTAAATCTTTAAATATATTTGATTTAATGGTACTTGATCAGAGAGTGCCAGAGAATTTTCAAAGTTTTTGTGGTAGAAGAATTCCAGATCGCTTGAAGATATTTTGTAAAACACATAAATGGCGTGCTCGATATGATTCAGAAGTCGGTAAAATATGTGGTCTTGCTCACTTTATGGAGTATTATGGGATTAATATATATAACTCTGTTCTATTTGATTATTATGGGGATGGCATTTTTAATGTGAAGATATATAAGGAAGTCGCGATTGAAATAAACTAACTGACCATACATCCAAATGAGTGGAAGATAAATAAACCTGAATGGAAAGACGAAGAATTCATGGTCGTGTACGGAAATATTGAGTTTTAGAAATCTATTGCTCTATTAGTTTATGATGCATTTCTGAATAAAAGTGAATCTTATCGTATTTGCATAAATAGTACAGACTTGCAAGATGATGGGATTGATCTAGTAAGATCTATTTTTGATTTATTTTCATATCAGCTCAAATTCATACTTTCATATCAGTGGGTATATGGTGAATACTTGAACAATTATTTGTATATATGACAGAAACTGAAGTCAGGAACAGAGAATTTCTACAAAAACTTGAAACATGGGAACTCTGTCAGTCTGAGGTTTAGTACTAAGGAATGGAAATGCGAGGTAGAGAGGGTTGGAGGCCATTGCAAATTTGGGAAAGGCTGGGCTGATTTTGTATCAGATACAGGACTTGGAATTGGTGATTCTATTGTCATGGATAGAATGTATAATGATATATATAATGTGAACAATGTGAATGTTTGCATCTATAAACATGAAGTTTATGATAAAGATCTCGATAGAGGTAATGTCATAAATTAGCTATTGTAATTTCTATAATAAAATTATTTCTGATTTAAGGATATTGTACAATAGTAAAAACTTATAAATTCTTTTTTTTGGGGCAGGAAACTTGTTTGTGGCAAAATCATTCTTGAAAATTGTGTCTAAAAATACTCCGGCATGTGGAGGATTTGTAAGTAGTTTTTTATGTAATATAGCTGAATAGCATATATATATATATATATGTTTGTGTGTTTTTTGTGTTTGTGTTTTTATGTATAATGCATAAATAGAAAATTATTTATTATTTTTTCCAAGGTTGTACCAAGTTTGGTGCGGTACAAATACAGTCAAAAGCTCCTGACGATAGAGAAAATCCGGGTTGGAGGACATGAATCTTTCATTTCATACAACTAGGCAAATGGATATTTTTATTGCCTTGGATATATGCTAGTGATATTTCATTTGCACGAAAGAGATACACTTTTATTTACTATGGATGATAGCAGTATCATTTCAGCTAGTATTTTTCAGGAAGATGGATTTGAGGTTGATTACCTAAAAAGGCATATTAGTGGAAAAGAGATGATAGGAGGAGATTGGTTTCTATAGGTTCATTTAGATTTTGATGAAGATATGATACTTATCAATGTGGCAATATCTGTTGAAGGTTAAAGTTATACTTATTGTACTGATGGTTCTATATTATAATTTTATAGATATGGAGGTTGAACATGAATTTGTTGGTGGCCAAAGAGGAGAAAGTCTGTTAATGGAAGAAGACAATGGCATCGATCCATTGCAGGAATTTTGTAATTCATTGCTAAAAAAGGAAGAATGGAAATATTATAAAAACAAATCTGAAATTGAAGCAGAAAGAGAAGATGGTATCAATCATATCAATTTACTTTTATAGAATAAAGTAAATTGTTTTTTTAAAATATGTATATAATTATGTTAATTATTAGGTGGATATTAATCTACCCAAGCTTCCAGACTTTATCGTCATTCTTAAATCCGATAACTATGCACAAAATATAGTGGTACGTTTTTCATTTAATGTTGTACACATTTCATATCTTAATTTTTATTCAATTTTTATTTTGCTGCAAATATGGTTCACTAATTTGGAGTTTAAAATTTAATTGATTTATACAGAAATTATCATAGAAGTTGGCTACAACATTTGCAAGTGTGATACCGAAAAATGTTTGGTTTCGGTTCTCAAGCGGTCGTGAAAATCATGTCAAGTATTCAGAGGAGGACCACAGTTTTGTTAACCTTACATGCTTTCTCAAAGAAGTTAGCAGGTATTCAGCTACAATTCTGATTTTCACGCATGAGGTCCTTGGACAATTTATGGTCTATGCACTAAATCCTGATGCAACTGAAGTAGATTATAATTCTGCAAGAATCTTTCCCGATCGCATTTAACTTGTGGAGGTAACTGCACATTTATACAAAGTTTTTACGTATTTATTTTAGGAGACATAATTTTAAATTTCATTCGTCATTATGACTGAACTTGGATACCAATAATTAATTTGTAGATACAATAAGTGGGATTGGTTGCAAATTTATGGTATTCGGTATTGGCGATGCAATAGACTCTGGAGTAATAGTAAGCTTTTAATTTAGCAAAACTTATTTTCCCATAGTATGATATGTATCTCTTTCTCTAGTAATAGTAATTTTTTAACTTATCGATACTTATGATGCTTGTGACAGGCCATACCAGAAAAATTTCACAACTCTTTTGGAAAGTTGATTCCTGCCAAAGTACAATTGATCTTAAAGAATGGAAATATATACAATTGTCAGTACTCTGAATCCACTGGGAAGATTTCTGATCTACTGGAGCTAGTAAATGACAAAATGTTCGAGAGGAAGGATTTTATGTTGCTTACCTACAGAGGATCTAGGAAGTTTGACACTGTCATTTTTTATAGTTCAAAAAATGAGAAAATTCTGATCAGCTGTTCATCAAGAAATGGTACCACTTTAGATACTACATACAATTTTATTTAATGATCAGGATCCCAATTATTAGTCAGATAATATTTTTCAGAAAATGCTAATAGATAATAAAGCAATGCAGTCACACGCTAATAAGTGAAAAGCCAGTGATGAAAATAATAATATTAATACATTTTCTTACTTCTCTGTAGATATTAATGAAGAGCTTCAAGGTGGAATTGAGGAAGTAGAAGAAATTATTCATATGATCATTAAAGATGAGGCTGATCATGCTGAAAAAGTTCCTAAAGCAGGAATTCAGCAAGGAGAAGAAAACTTGGATATGGATGTTGAAGGTGTAGCTGATGATATTGTAGAAGATAATATAAATAATCATAAAAATGATGAACTAATGGCAATGGAGTTCACCGCAACGATGACAGCTTCAAATGTGAACAACACATGTCATGGAGCTATATTGTTATATTTCTCCTTCGATTTATCTAGACCAATTTGGAAAATACAATATAAATTTTACTCGTGTTGTGGCTAATTGATATAATTAAAACAAATTTTTTTCAGTATATCCCAGCAGCTATACAACCAAATGGTAGGAGATGGATAAGCGGTGAAACTGTAACTCTGAGGATGGGGCTTTTAACCTGGAATATTAAGGTAGTGTTTTCTACTGGATTACCTCGATTCTCTGCTGGATGGAACCAATTTGTGACGGATAATGAGCTAGAAATAGACAATAACTTGGTTTTTACTTTTCAGCAAGAAGACCTAATATTCGATATAGTTATTGAATAGTTTGTTTAATCTATACTAAATTTAATATTAGATCAATGTGATCAATACATTTCTGTCTGAAAAATGATGTGTTAATATTATGGATTATATTGCTTGAAATTTGGTTTTCTATCTAAATGAAGGAGGATATTGGATCTAATCTGATTTTAAAATTTTTCAGTTTGTGATGATGTATTAATATTATGGATTATATTGCTTGAAATTTGGAAAAGCTTTATTGTTGCAATGACATCCTTCAAAAGGTTGATTGAGGACTTAAAGATTATAAATTTGCAATCAATATTTTATATCTTAAGTTTAATAACTTGTACAATTTGTACAATTAAAGAAAAGTAAAACCAGTAATCTAAGTACTGGATTACGTAGATAAGTATCTCAAGGAATCATTAATAATAATATCAAGTACGTACAGGAAACTGAAACAAAGTGGATAATAGTACGTAAAACTTGTCCAAAATTATAAAGTCTTCTACATGAAATATGGAAAAAACAATCAAATGTAAAAATATGATTATCACAAACTGATCATGGTCATTATTTAGAAAGAAATTCAGAATTGCTCAATAAAAATCCAATCCATCTTTCGCTCATAATATCAAGCAAAAGAATTCTGTTGTAAACTGCTCTATTACATCTCCTGCGAATTTTATGAAATTAAGAAAGCTTAGAATACGATCAAAATAATATATCACATACAAAAAATAATTTCAAATTAAAATATTCATATCAACTCATATAAATTTGTAATTGTAACTTGTAATATCTGCAATGTAATGTTATGTATCATGCATAAGTAACTTGATAGATCTACCGAATTCTGTTAAAAAATGAAGCATGAGATTACTATCAACATGTACAGACTATAAATACTGGTTAAACTTCGAGAAAAATCACCTCAGAAGAGGTCGACGCAGAACACATTATCATCTGTCCTTGAGATGGTGCTGGAGTAAAATAAGATGTGTCATATGAATCAATGATCTCAAAAATCTTTCTCTTCAAGTTGACATTATCAACACTGATTTGAACATTGAAAATCAACTCTTTCCCAACAATTTCTTTGATTTTGGATGGACATCCGGTACTCTCATCCTTGAAAGATTAACAAATTTTAAAAGAAAATAGTTAGAAGCGTGATCAATGTATATGATATTAAGTAATCTGCAAAGGCATAGTGAAAAGATTAAATTAATGTATATAGAGGTAAAGTATATTTCTCTACAGAAGTGGGATTGTCAAATATTATCTTCGTTGCAGTCTAGCCAACAATTCGTGTAACAACACGATCATGAAGGACAAAATTATTGTAAAAGACATGCATGTACTTTAACAAGACTAAGACAATTTGTCAACCCTAAGTAAGTTGTATTGTTATCTTAATTTGTATTTTATATCATTATAGATTGAGATCTTCTTCAAACTTGATGCACAAATAGATGGAATAGCAGCAAATAGCATCTTTCTTGTAACCATTAAAGTCTGTAAAAATGCAAAGGAGCAGACTGGAGTCTTTTTCCTAAAAAAAGTATCAAGCCTAAGGATTCTATCTGGAAGAAGATCAAGAAGATCATACCTCAGAAGAATTTTGAAGAAGCTTGGATTTGAATAAATCTGTTTAGAGAAAAATATTCTAAGTCAAGATCTCTATAAGTCACAGATTTAATGTTATAGAGAAGTCATTCCAGAACTCCAGAGAGTACCGACGGATAAGCAATATCAACTCGATGAATGAGAAATATCCACTCGACGGATGAGCAATATCTACTCGACGGATAGGCAATATCTACTCGATGGATGAGCAATATTTACTCGACGGATGAGCTATATATCTAATCGATGGATGAGAAATATCCACCGGGAGTGGAGAAGTTAGGAAAGCTACTCGAGAACTCAAGAAGATATCGAAAATCCAATTTGAAGAACTGAAGATTGGAGATATCGACAAGTCATTCCTTCACTAGAGAACTCAGAGTTGTCGACAAGCCTACATTCATTCGAGAACTCAGAGATATTTACAAGTCAAAGTGAAGATGTGAAGACTAGAGATCTCGAAAAGCTGAAGACCTCTACAAGCCAAACTTAATATGGAGTGCTAGAGATCTCGATAAGCCTATATACTTATCGAGATGTCAAGTGTTCTATTAATTCAAACTGGAGATCTCGAAATACAGTCTCAAAGTACAGAATTGCATATCAATTCAATATCCAAGATAAACAATCAATAAATAATCCAACAGCCGGATTGACAAGTCTACAAAAAGCAGCTTGAAGAGTGTGCAAGATCAATGACAAAGATTAACTGATAGAGGAAGATTAAAGTAAACATGGGATGCTAATGATATGCTAAGCCAGAAATGGAAGATTTGCTTTTCTATAATAGAAATGACAAGTGACAGTTTAGAAAAGCTAATAGCATGTTTATTATCCACTGTGTAAACCAGCAGTTAACTGAGTTATAAAGTTAACACTGGTCCTCTAGTTAGAAGTAACAATTTAGATCAAATCTCTTGTATCACTCTCAAGAAAGAAGTTGAGCTCTTTAACATCAAAGAGCTTAGAAATTTTGTAGCAAAATAGTCTTAATTTTTAATATAAAAATTAAGTGATTTTGAAGATTTGTGTACTTTATTTTCTGCAAGTTTAAATTCTGCATGAACACTATTATATACAAGATTTAATTTACTTTGTTCAACCATTAACTTTCAAGAAAAACCTAAAATCAGAAAAACACATTCACCCCCCCCCCCTGTGTGTGATTCATTACCGAACAAAAATTAAAAGCCTCAGTTGAATCTCCAGCAAGTACTACAACCTCGAATCTAGTACTTTTGAAAAAAAAATAATTAAAAAAGTGGATTAAATGAATGATGCACAAAACATAATTGAAGTTGTATCTAGAAATAAATATTTTCCTTAACCTCTTTTCTGCAACAGGAATTAGCTTATTTTCTTTTGGACATTTGAACCTGTTTTCCACCTTCACAACCTCCTGTTGGCAAGTGCAACTTAAATACCACCAATTTCTATTCTCCTCTACAGTAGTAATTTTAATAGCACAATATGTACTCTTGATATGAAAGTCTTGTGAAAGTATTTCTCGTTTCCTCTATAGAAAATCAACATATAATCGTAAATCAAGAAAAACAAATATAGATATATATGGCTGAAAGTTAATCTTAAAGGTGCATCAATTAGTGTCCTTTGTAGAGTTACAAATAAAGTTTTTAAATTCACCTTCTTAACAATGCATACACTTCCTCCTCTTAGGTGCTTATATTTTGTCTTCTTTGTGAGTGCATCATCAAAAAACAATCTGCAATAGCATATGAAAATAATTAAGCAACTATACAGATGACAATTAACTAATAAATATCTAAAACATGGAAATAATATAAAGATACATGTTTCTGACTACTAATCACAAACTCATCATTATAAAAAATTAATACATAAAAGCATGTTGGTTATAAAATAAAAATAGAGTTACCAATCATAGACTCTAACTGGTTATGCGTGTTGGTTAAAACTTTATTAAGAAGTTTAGGACTTGCGGATGAATTGACCCTCACCTCATCTATAAATCTGTAAATATAAACACACAAACATCACATCAGAATATATGTGTAATCTGTATAAACACATACATAATCAATTTAACAAAAAATCAATATCCATATATAATCGATAGATCGTACAAAAAATTATAAAAAATACGCTTAAAAATTAGAATAGGTGAGATTGATATGTACTCTTGATAAGAAAGTCTTATGAAATTCTTTCTCTTTTTCCCTGTAAAGAATCAACATATAATTGTAAATCAAATAAACCAAATATAATATATATGGTTGAAAGCTAATCTTAAAGGTGCATCGATTAGTCTCCAATGTAGCTTTATAAATATAGCTTTTAGATTCACCTTTTTAACCATGCCTACACTTCCTCCTATTTGGTGCTTACAATTTATCGTATTTGTGAGTGAATCATCGGAAAGCAATCTGCAATAGCATATGACAATAACTAAGGAACTATACTTATGAAATCAACTAATAAGTATATAAAATATGCAGAAAACATAAAGATACATGTTCCTGACTACTACATAAAATCAAAGAAGCGAATCATGTGAAAATCTAATCCATCTCCGATATCGACAAAAATTTGAGCGAAAGTAAAACTTATCAAATAGCTGGAGTGCATGCGGCTAGTCTACATATCCGAAAGATTATCTCAAAGTTGGATATTACATTCATCATTCTCAAAACTCAATACATAAAAAATTAAAACGTGCTAGTTATAAAATAAAAATGCATACTTTGATTAGCGATTCTTAACCACTGCTGCAGAATTAATCAACACAACATCATCCTCTGTCCAAAATAAAACAAATGTAGATTAAGAATATATTAAAGCGGATTTTCTGTTGTGTGCCCATGGGCACACAATAAGAAGATATGTGTCAAATTTTTATTGGTTTTTCAATCATAAATGTTGATGGATCCCCCTGCATTTACATCAATTCCACCAATAAAAACACTCCAAATTCATAAAATTTAGTGCTTAATATGGGCACACACTAGACAAATCCATATTAAAATTATAAAAAGGAAAGAGTAAAAAGTCGAAAGTAAAAAAATTGAAAATAGAAGAATGAGAGAGATAAATGTCTGATGTAATTTGAAATAGTGGTTTTTAAAAGTAGATATATTAGAATAGATGGTTTTATCATGGCTAAAATTGTGGATCTTGATTAGCACATATATAATAATAATTGGATAATTTGATTAGATATGAGATAATTAAGGAAATTTGAATTTCAAACAAACCAATTGGATGTGTAAATATAGTAATTGGGCTATTTAATTTGAAATTCAAATAATAACCATATTAATTAAGATGGGCCAGTTGAATTTAATTGGATAGTCCATGGATATAGCAAATTATATAGGAATTGGGTAATGGGTAAATTTTTTACCCATGGGTAAATTAAGGAGTAGTCATTAGGTATCAATATATTCTTAATGTTTACTAGCACTAGCTTTTACAAATTACTTAAAATGCCCTTCTATATTTTCCTCTTCTTAATTAATTTTTTACCCTTTTTGGTCATACAAAATTCAAATACAGGATCCATTTTAATAATCCGACCCGGTTACAACCCATGGATTTATCCAAATTCAATTTATCAATACAAACAATACTATATTTAGCGGATACTCCATACTCACTATCCATGGGTTCCGGATACTCCATATTCACTATCCAACATATTTGTCCTAATTCAACATGGTAACTACCAATATTACAGCAATCACAATTATTCTGCAAAGAATAAAAGGAATGTCCGATCACAATTATCATCTAATATATTTCAATTTCCTTGATTGTAGAGCTACATTATTCTGCTGATTCTTCTTTGTAAACATAATTTTTCATCGCACAATTTGTTGCATAATCAAAATAATATCATACATGTCCATAATTCATGCTATAATTAATTGTTTTTTGATTATAAAATCATTGATTTAATATTCAAATCATGGAAAGCCGTTATTAAGTGCTTATTTGTCGCTATATACATCAATTCCTCTCACTAATTAATATATTACATGAATCAATAAAAGTTAATAGGCATATAAATTATTTATTAACAAATTACACCCTGGAAAAATATAGATATAGCTATAGTTCTAATTGATTCTTTTTATGATTTACAGAATCAATAATCGAAATAATATCATACATGTCCATAATTCATGTTATAATTGATTGTTTTATGTTTATAAATTCACAAATTTATTATTTAAATCATGGAAACCGTTATTGAAATGCTGATTTGACGATATATAAAACAATTCCGCCCACTAATTAATATATTACATGAATCAATAAAAGTTAATAGGCATATAAATATAAATTATTTATTTGTAATCTACACCTTGAAAAAAAATATCTGTAGATATAGTTCTAATTGATTCTTTTTATGATTTACATAATAAATAATCGAAATAATATCATACATTACAATAATTAATGCTATAATTGATTGTTTTATGATTATAAAATCACTGATTTATTATTTAAAAATGGAAACTGTTATTTAAGTACTGATTTGTCGATATATACATCAAGTTCTCCCAGTAGTTATGTCTCATTCACGTATATAAATCATGTTCATCCTTTCACAAAAAAATACATCTATCCACAAACAGTTAGTAAACACTACGCAAACGTAATAAAATCAAGAGTTGTAGCAACAATGTTCAATCAAATTTCTTCTCTCGACCTCTCTAGAACCACATGGAAAATTAAAGCAAGAGTAACTCGAATGTGAACTTCGGTTCCAAACTCTTCTACCGCAAGCGATGCCATCAAGGGATATAACCTCATTCTGCTGGATGATAGCGTAAAATATATATATTTTTTTACTTATAATAGTTACATAAATTTTTACTTAAATATCAATCTCTTTATGAAATATTTGTTATCTTTAACTATTTCTTCACCATTGTTTGTTTATGTAGGATTGTCATGTACATGCTTATGTATATCCAGATTACTGGAAAATGCATTCTGATAAGATAGTGGAGGGTGGTGTATATGTGTTTTCTAATTTCTACACCAAAAAAGCTCTTGGAACGCTTAAACCTGTTTCCTCTAAGTTAATAATTAATTTCTCACCTACGACCACCGTAGATCCTGTTGATGATGATGTTATGATATCTACCCACAAATTTGAATTTGTGGATTTGAGTGAATTATTTGTTGTTGCTCAAGCAAATGGTAGTGCAGAATTTCCTGAATTTTCAACAGGTTTTGAAGACACAATATTATTTTAATATTTTAAAAGTTTTTTTCTATTCCAAGTGTCTAACATTAAGATTGATTGTAGATGTGATTGGAGTATTAGAGAGTTATGAGGAGCTTTCCAAAATTGGTACAAAGTTTGGTCAAAGAGAGATTGTTCATTTTCGGATTACTGATGGAAGGTATAATTTTCTTGGTTCTTTATGATTATTGTTTGTGTACATATATTTAATAATTCTTTCCAAATTGTATGTTTACTATTACTTTATCTATTATTTTCTTCTAGGGATTCCTCCAAAGTTACGGTGTGGGGTAATCTTGCAATTGCAATTGATGCACGTTACAAAGAGATTTCGAAAGAAGAGCCAGTGATTGTCATAGTGACCACTACCAAACTTAAGATTTTTCATAGTTAGTTAAATTTTAATGCATTAACCTATTTATTAATAAAACTATCAAAAATATTACAACAATGAAGCTTATTTTTCAAACTTTCTTGGTTGCAGCCTCTGTTCAGATTAGCACTCTACCTGCTTCCAAAATATATCTGAACCTGGACCACGATATTGTTTCTGAGATGAGACAGAGGTTAAATTATGATGCAATTTATTTGAGTAATTATGACTAATTATTATGAATTTAATGTTAATACCATACTTATTTCATGTACTTCATTCCTCAAATTAGACTCCGTGAAGAAGGTTACGTTCATTCGGGGAAAGCTATATCATCATCAGCAACTCAGTCCGAAGGGTCAATTTCTAATACTATTCATACTGTCACCCTAAAAGAACTCAGTGAGAAAACTGAAACTGATTATCTGAAGGTATTAAATAGTTATTTGCTTTAAACAGTAGTACTAACTACATATGTAATGAAATTGCAACTGCCTTTTTCTTATATAACCTCCAAACAGTTGTATTCATCATATGTTAATCATTTTTTAGATGAATTTCCTTTGCAAAGTGAAAGTTAATAATGTGGAGGAGAGTGACGGATGGTGGTACCGTAGTTGCAGCAAAATGGATTGCTTTGGAGAAGTCACAAAATTGGAAGGAAAATATAAATGCTCCACATGCAATCAAAACAATCATATTCCTCAAAAAAGGTTGTATAATTGTAAAATTAAACCCGTTTACAGTTATATGAAAACTCAAAAAACTACATTAATTGTTAATCATTTTTTTAAATGTTTAGGTTCAAGCTTTTTCTACTTGCAGAGGACTCTACAAAAGCTTTTAATTTCGTCCTCTATGACCGCGCTGCAAAACGACTGGTTGGTAAAACAGTAACAAAACTTATTGCCGAGGGATTCGAGGTGTGCCAATTTGTTAGTATGCTATATTTATTTTAAACCTCAAGCTTTTATTATCTATTTTATAATAAATTTATTTATCGGAATCAATGATTGTTTAGGATCCAGGAACATATCCTCCAAATATTAAGGCTATTACAGGGAAAGAGATTACACTCCGAATTCAGCTCAATGATGATAACATCCTCCTCAACAGTTTAATTTACTATGTTATTGATGCTTATGATACTAATGGATCCACATCTTCCATGTCTGCAAATACGATTGCCTCTGAAATTTCAAACTCAGTATATGTAAGTTTTATTGTAGTGCTCATATTCCATTATATGATCCTTAATATATTAAATTTTTGTATCTCATATTATTCACAATTGATGATTCAATGCCTATACGTTTATTTCAGTCTGATGTGGTAGAAATTACGGACCATGGACATACTTCAGGAGCCGCTAGGTCTACCAGCAAGAAAATAAAATTGGTAAGCAGTTAATTATAATTTTTCCACATATAAAAGTTAAAAACTTCACAATTTTATGATATAACATTAATTCTAATTACACCCATTTGTCGCTTTTTTCAGGAGAAGTAGATGTCATTTTTTTCCTGAATCTTTATCTTAGATGCACAGGGTCATACTGGCGTTTCTAGCTTTTTCGTATTTTAGTCGTACCAATCCATTCCTATTATTATTTCTCAGACAGTTTTAAGTGTAATATTTTCATAATTTGGGTTTTTGCTTAAAAAAATAATTATTTGCTGCTATCTTTGTTTCTATCAATTTTTTAATGCTTTTGAAATAATTCATGTTTCCCATTTGCAAACTAACGGAATCAATTATTTTATTCTTTTCAACTCCATATAAAATTCTGTCTACTTATAGACTTTTAAAACCATACAGTTTATACATTGTTATATAGCCATTATTTTAATATTTAGTTATTGAGCATATAAAGTATTTTAACCAATGAATATTCCCAAATAAACAACTCTCTTTGTAATTACAAATGTTGATGTTAAAAATTAATTTACTCATGGTATGAGACCATGTTTAGTTTAGCAATCAAATCATAAATACGCAGGCCTTTACTAATAACTCATGTACAACTTCCTTTGTCCAATGCAGATTTAAATATGTATGAAGAAATAGTATTTTTTTAATTTATTTAATTATGTATACTTCAGTTTTATTCTTTCCAAATTTATAAATATTCATTTGTATTTCTCTACATTCTTAGTTTCAATTTTTATACCGATTAAAATATTATCTAAATCAGTAAAAATTAATAGGCATATAAATTATGTTTTAGAAAATTACACCCTCTACAAATATAGATCTTGATATAATTCTAATTGATTTTTTTAATGATTTAAAAAATCAATAATCGAAATAATATCATTCATGTCCATAACTCATGCTATAATTGATTGTTTTATGATTACAAAATCACTAATTTATTATTGAAATCATGGAAATCGTTATTAAGTACTTATTTCTCGATATATACATTAATTCCTCCCACTAATTAATATATTACATGAATCAATAAGAGTTAATAGACATATAAATTATTTATTAGTAAACTACACCCTGAAAAAATATAGATATAGATATAGTTTTAATTGATTTTTTTTATAATTTAAAGAATCAATAATCAAAATAATATCATACATGTCCATAATTCATGCTATAATTAATTATTTTATGATTATAAAATCACTGATTTATTATTCAAATCATGGAAACCCTTATTAAGTGTTGATTTAACGCTATATACATCAATTCCTCCCACTAATTAATATATTACATGAATCAATAAAAGTTAATAGGCATATAAATAATTTATAGCCAAATTACACGCTGAAAAAATAGAGATATATCTATAGTTCTAATTGATTTTTTTTATTTACAGAATCAATAATTATTAGTTTAGCAATTTTATTCTTTTCAAATTTATTTAATTTTGTACACATCAATTTTATTCTTTTCAAATTTATAAATATGCATTTGTAATTCTCTACATTCTTAGTTTCAATTTTTGGTGATTCAAACCACATAAGGGTTGTAATTTTTCTATTATCATAAGCAATTTATTAGTTATAATTAAAAAGTTAGTCGTACAATAAAAAATAGTATCTGCTTCTTCTATTAATGGTATTGATATAAGGACATTATTTTAGTTGTACATATTTAACAAAAAGTAGCTAGATTATAGTCTTATAAAATTGATAAAAAAATTATTCACCAGGCTCTATAAATTACTGACTATATATTTAATTAAACTGTAGGGTGGATCATCAAAACTAATATAAACTTCAATGAAAAATTATCATATTTTAATGTAGAAAAACTAATATATTATCTTTTATAAATCTATGCATAATAGTCTTTTCACCTAGAATACATTGAAAAACACTGTTTGTCTCCTCTCTTTAATTACTTTATTTGCACTTGTGCTAATAACAAGTCCTGAGCTGTGTTTTGGTTTATTTCAGAATCTTGCGATTGCAATTGATGCACGTTACAAAGAGATTTCGAAAGAATAGCCAGTGATTCTCATAGTGACCACTACCAAACTTAAGATTTTTCATAATCTTAAAAACTGGAAAAAAACTAATTTGCATTAACAGTTCTAATACCTGATACAAAACACAAAAAATTAGTTTGCTCAAAACTCCATAAAGCCATTACATTAGACAATTTCAATTCCAATACTTAAATCCATTAAATCCAATGGACTAATTTCAAGAATAATAACATGAAAGAGGAATGTCAGCTTGCATTGTTTCTCAGATACATATAATCGAATAAATCTCAAAACAAAATCAAGGTTTACTAAATACTACTACTCAACTACTATATCAAAAGTTACTGCATCTGCAAGCAAATTAAGAACAACTATATCGTTCACTTTCAGTTCGTTATCCCGCACAAATTTGTTCCACCCGGCAGAGAACCTTCTCTGTCCATTAGTCACATTAATTCCAATATTCCAAATTCGCCCAAGTCTACTAAAAAAAACCATCTTTCCAGATTTCCAATCTTCTACGATAGGATGCAGGGTCCCATCAATGTACTACAAAATTATTTATTCCAATTCTTAATTTTGAGAATTTAAAAATTTCCAAACTGTCGACACTAAAAACAATATATTGAAAAACTTACCAATCCGTGACAGTTTGTACCCACATGAGATCTCCTAAGAGTAAATGCAACTCCTCCAATTATGTTTTCGCCCATTTCCTCAAGTCCATCTTCAATATCGTTGTCTCCATCAATATTATCAATAATATCAAGATTGTCTATGTGAGTGTATTCGGTCTCACTGTCATGACCATCTTTATCATCACTAATTTGGAACATTAAATCATTATTTAGTTCTTCTCCTTCTTCTGATATTAGTTTTGTGTAATCTATGTCATCCACGTCTGAAAATATAGTAATAATATACATTATGCTTCATTATATTATTATAATGATATATTAAATAGTGTAAAAATTTATAAAGTACCTAAATATTCTTCTTTCCACATATCTTTCATATACCAATGTTCAGGTGTAATATCAGGTCTCGAATATATTAAATCATATTCCACCTCCATCCCATCGCTCCTGTAAATTCTCATCCTGGCTTTATGATTTCCATCAATTGTGATTAAAAATGTATCACGTCTCTGTAGATTATATTGCTTGAAGATTTTTCCCACTTTTCCAATACCCTGTGTTTTAATTTTATATGCTACTGGAAAAACAGTCTCTCCGCAAAGTATTGTATTCACGTTAGAAAGCATATTATCATAAAAGAGACGAACCAGCATTGGTGGAACCTGTCAGGTAACAGTAGTTTAGAAAATATTGTAGTACATATTTATGCAACGATAAACTAAAAAATTAATGTTTGTACCAATCATCTTACAATTTCTTTGTAATGCCACGTATGTAAATGCATTACATGTAAAAAAGATACAGTCCTATCTTCAGTTCCTGTTCAAAAAATATATACTTAGCAGGATTCATAGATGGAGCATTAATAAACTATTCTCATATAATGAATATTATTATTAACAATAAAGCACAAATAGGAAAAAATTACCTAATATTATTTCATGCGGTCTTATATCATCACTTTTGAGCAGGCATACATGAACAAAGTGTTCGTCCAATTAAACAAGTGAATCGAACACAAGAATGTCAAATATTTCTACTCCACTATCCCTCACAAATTGTTTCCATCCATTACCAAAGTAACAATCATTGTGGGATTTCTCAATTTTTACTTCCCACATTTTATACAAAAAAACACAATTGTATTGTATCTCCATCTTTCCATTGTCCATATAATTCTGACAGTTTTCTCGGTAATAGCTGTATCAGTAAAATTATCAATAAATTAAACATTTATAACACAGAAAAGTTAAAAGAAAACATTTAAGAAATAACTGACCATTTTACTTATCCATGGCGCTATATCAGATGGTCGGATGGTGTGTTCGTAAAAAGTTAATTCCCTTCCAAGTACGCTAAAAAAATACCGCATCCTCGCCTTCTCATCCTCCAAATTATCCAAACCGAGAATGAACTCTTTTTCTTTTATATTATTAGGTATATTCACACAATTTTTCGAATAACACCCACAATAATCTATTGCAAGACCAGATGAATTATATATCTCAATAAAGAACTTTCCACCTCCAATATAATCCAACAATACCGTATACATTTGTCGGACGTTATGACCTTTAATAAAATTTTCAAATCCAAGTAATTTTTGATTTTCACTATCGTAAACTCCTTCCCAATTAATTCCTCCTTTGCAAATAAGAAATATTTGTCGAGGAAGTTTGGCACCAAATTCCAATGCGAATGGTTTTGGTACTCTCTGTCATCAATATATATGCAAACAATTAACTTTATATTTTTATTAATTTGCCAACTAATATATATTGAGTGTTATATTACATACCAATGAACCAAAAGAGTTATTTTCAGAAATTCCGACTAAGAAACTTTTCCCCTAGCTTTAAGGCCCTCTTCCGTGCTTGATAATTGATCTTGCATAATCTGATAATATTGAAATCATTACGTAATTTTCAAGAAAAACTAAAATTACTAAATTGTTTCAAACAATTTAGTACTTTCAAACTATAAATATATATATGTATATGTTTTGCACTTTCAAACAAAGTATAAACTAACCTGCATCATTTTTTGCCCGAGAAAGATTGTACAGTATAAGTTATGACTTGCAACTAGAGCTGAAACACGAATGCCAATGGGTTGACAATTCATCTTGGTTTTTGTAGGATTTTTTACATTATATATCTCCAATATATGCAGCTTACTTAATTGAGACAATGATTTTCAATCTAATAAAATTAATATCTTTATGAAGATTTAACCAAGATTGAGATAAATATATTTTATAGTTTCTTTCAATATAATGGATATTTGTGAGCAATATATTTTCCATGTAAGACAACTAATATATTTGTGAACAATACATTTTCCATGTATTTAGCTTACATAAGATTTTACATGATTTTGTAGAATCACTAAAAAACTTTATGAAGGTTTGTTATAAATCAATCGATATCTTTTGTAATTTTTTTTTAGAAAAATCTAGGCTTACAAATTTTTGTAATTTACATGTTTTCTTTTAAAACATATGTTTGTTTCCAAAGTTAAACTGATTTTCCGGATACGCAGATTCTAACAACCAATTGTATAATTTATAAATAATATAAAAATAAAAGAAATAACTATTTTAGCTTTGCATTTTTTCACAATATAAAGATATGCTAAAAATTGCGATATTGCACTAAATTATTTTAATTTTTTTTTGCATATTTCAAGAAATTCCCGTGTGCGAAGCACGGGCTATCTTACTAGTTATAGATACTCAATAATCCTAAAAATGAATAGGAAAGTGAACCTCAACACTAGGAGCGAACCATCTGAGGCTAAACCCAGGGTTGATAAAAACTGAATCAGAGACAATCCGAGTCAAGAAACATTTCTGGAAAATATTAAACTCAGCAGCCACTGCTTGTAACCATAAATTATCTTGTTCCTCCTCTAACAAACACACAGCACCCGGATTTCCCTTAAACACAGAATCCGTAAACGCGTCTACCTTTCTAGTCCTGGAATAACTTGCAACAATAAATGGTATGTAAAAGTATATTGAGAAAGATATTAATAAATGATTTATCACACAGTACTTGACCAGCTTCTTTGCCATTTGCTGCAATTATTTCTTGATCAATGCTTACAAGTTAAGAGGGACTTTCCCGAGTCAAGTAGTAAACAAATAGGGAAAACGGAATGATGGTGAGTGTACAATTAACAAGAGTGAACCTCCTTTCGTGAATTCAAAGTACAAATTGGAGAAAGTAATCATCATAAACATGTTTACTATCCGTAAAGCTTTTAACTTCAAGTAAACATCTTATCATTGTCTTCTTTGTAATGTAGCTTTACCCAGTGAGCTTCTTGAACATGGTTTGCCACTAAGAAACCTATCAAAGTTGCAACCTGAACTCTGCACAAAGTTCTTAATCTTCCTCCATCATATCTATAAAATGTGGAAACATATACGTCAACCAGAAGTGTTGTATATGTAAGACGTCTATGAACGTCCCTTCTAGTTTTATGTATTTTTGATACGGGGTATTACAAATTATTACTCTCAAGAAGAGGGAACCCCGAAATATGATTGTCAATGAGGAGCAACCACAACTCCTTGTAGCTTACAGTTTAAGGACTTGAAACATGAAAATCCATTAAATTCTAATGAGGGTATAATTCACTAAGAATACATAGAATAATAAAAAGATTGATGCAATTATAATTACACTTCACTGAATCCAAAATAAATATCTCTAATTCTAGGGTTACAAAAAGAGGTCTGATTTGCAAACACAAAATAAACAATTTTGAGGAGATCATATGATTCATTATTAAATCCATAACAAAGCTACCACTACTTCTAGTTACATCCATTTTATTTCGGCAGTTGGGGATGCTCGGGGGAACCTCACTAAATCTGCCAAAATCATTGACGCTCCTTCAGGATCATTAGTCACACCGTAAGAAATTTCCATCCTTCTAAGCGAAGAAGAAGATGCAAGCAAAATCTTATGAACTGAAGCTCAGAGGAATCAACTACTAAATATATTCCCACATTTTCAAGTTGGTTAAAATTCAAGTCAATCAAGTTTGGTGATTGCAAATCTTGTACAACCAATGACACCATAAGTTCCCTGCTTTCTGTCAAGTTCATACTGTTCCCGCTCTCCTACATACAAGGTTAATATAAGAGCATAGTACTCATGAACATGTAGATTTCATTTAGTGCTTGATCTTATTTTAGGAAAAATATTTATGCAATCAAAATTATGTTACTAAGAGATATATTATAGATATTCATAGTAATCTGTTGATAAAAAAATCTTTATTTGTAGATAGTTATGTTATATGAATTATAAAAAAAATATCTAGTATTGACGAATATTTTTTTTCTAGTAACATCCATTACATAATTCAAATATGCGCACGCACATAACACTCAGACTTTAAATCATCTGTAAACCTTGAATTTAGATTTGACAAGTTATCTTGACCATCGAGGAGACAAATAACAAGAGGGTTATAAATATTAAAAAACCCAAATTTTTTGATCAGGACTGGTGATAAGTGGATTTAACATCTACTTGGAATGCTTCATTACAGGCTTAAGTTGGTGTTTTGGACTCAAGTTGTTGGTATTTTTGATGTGTTGTTGTGTTATTGTATTTAAGGCATCAGTTATATGAAGACATGAGTTTTTCAAGGAAATATGCTAAAAAGATATCAGAATTGGAAGCCTAGTCCATTCTCAATTTGTAGATAATCTCGTTAGCTTCGCGTGGGCAGTTGAATCGCCTAATTCTGACGAGCAGAACTCAAGATATGGCCAAAAGAAGATTTGTTAGAAAATTTCCAGAATGTCAGCGCGGTTGCGCCCGGTTTCTGCCCCAGAATCCTGATTTTAGTCGAAATTGAAGATTTTGAGAGTCCTGGTCATCCTGGAGCCTATATATACCCATAAAAAGACGTTTTTAACAAGAAGGATACACGAGACGGCTACGGAGAAGAAGAGTTTTGTTTTCTTTAATTTAGGCGATACTTGGATGCTCGTTTTCGATTTATCTTTGAACCCTATTACTCTTATATTGTTTATTATCATGCTTTCATTGGAACCCATGGTGATGATGAGTTCGATTATGAACTAATCGATATCGTGAGGTTCTGGCGGATTTATTTATGGATTTATTTAGTTAAATTGTTTCAATATCTTGGTGTGTGGTGATTGATTGATATCCTAGTATTGGTTGTGCTTATTCGTCTTATGTGCGTAGCTAACATATAAGATAGCGTGTTAATCTCTATTGAAGCGACAGTGAATATAGAGGTTTAGAACTTGCCATGCTAGCATAGGTTCATGTATAATTGTTATGCATGATTCGTAGGTAATTTTAACCATCTTACTTGCCCTATGTAATCACGATAGATAACTTGCGCATTAAACCGTTATGTTTTCAATTCTTATAGATATATAAGGACTAAGCATAATTGGTATCTATTCAACTTTTATCTCTTTTGTGGATGCTTGGTAGTAGGGTATTCGTACAACGAAAGTTGGCGTTTACTAGTTTCGTGTTATCTGATTAGTGTCATCACCATTACATGCTAAGGTTAAGAACAAAAAGGCTATTGAATGAAGTATTTAATGAAATTTGAATACCATGTTTGTGTCATATAGTATTTAATCCTCTTTATTCTCTTATTTAATGTTATTTAGTATAATCTTTTAGTTTAATCAAAACCCAATTTGTTATATGTCTTAACATTGAGCGATAATCATACATTATTGCATAGGTGCATAAATTGAACTTAACCTAAACCAGTCTCTGTGGGAACGAATCTGATCTATATCTTATACTACTTGCGAACGCGTATACTTGCGTGAATGTTAGCGCATGTTTTCGCCCTAACAACTAGATACAGTTTAATATTATTATAGACGATATAAAAGCATTGGTATGATGTGGCTATCAAAGAGACAGAAGGAACAAGATGTAATTGATAAACGAAGTGGAAAAATAAATTGTTATATGAAGAAAAACAAGACAAATATTGAAGATAATAGATAAAAGTTATGATCCCTTCCATGGAGAGAAGTGCAAGTCTTTAATACACGGTGAAAAAAGAATGAGAAAACAAAAGTCTAGAGAGGAATAGTACGTACGTACACATCTATGAATAAGAAGTGAAATTTTAAATTTATAGGGGAAACTAGTTCTCACCAGATCTATGCTGAGCCTTTGCAGGTTGGGCGAAATTCTGATTAAGCAAATAACATTTTGAATCTGAACCAAATCATAAAATCCAACATCTTCAAGCATAAGAGTTTTCAAGTAATCCAATGTTGGCATAAGCACCTTCATAATCGCTGCACCTGGTTCCAAAATCTATCAAACAACACACACATATATGCATGTATATCAGAAAAAAAAACTTAAAATACAGAACATGTGGTCAAATTAAAATCCAATTAGTGAATGATATTATCAGTCAATAAACTTTGTTCGATGTTAAGTTTAATTACCTTGAGAAAATAACCGTCAAGATAAATGAAACATATTCTAGTCATATTGCCAACTAGCTTTTCTAGATCTATAATTTTGTTTGCTACTTCTTTTAAAAAGAGAAAAAGATGATTCATCTTCTGGGTGCATTCAAACCATTGGTAATCAATTTCTCCACAATGGTCTATAATTAACTCAGTTAGATTGATATAATCTTTGAAATGACTTCCCAAATGTTCAATCCCAGTGTAATATTGCAAATGCAACTTATCAAGTTTGGCCCCAAATGACATTTCAGTAGTAATTATGACCCTGAAAAGCTTAACACTAATTAGGTTACAAAAACCTTCAAATTTTGGTGGTGGTGTGAGAACACAATTTTCCAGAATCAAATGAGTCAACACCGAGCAGGAAAATAAATAAGATGGTATTTTGTAGGCACTGGATGAAAATTTTCTAAGTTTCACTTTTCTAACTTCATTGTTTGATATGTTTTTAATCCGTAAAATCGTATCCGAATAGTGATGATGAGGCAGATCTTGAGGAATGTTGATACAAAACTTCAAAATGGGACCACTATGTGCTAAAAGAACAACACTGATAGTTCTTGAGAACTTCATCTGGTAATGTTTCTCTATTTATCTTAACAGACCTCTTAAGACGCAATTCCTTGAAAAAGTCGTCACTAAAAACTAGGTTTGGGTGCCTTGGCCATATATCCTTCAATGTTTTTGAGAGAACACTCATTCTTGCTGCATCGTGAACCGGCATTCGCTTTAGAATGAGGTGTACTAAGTTACTGGGTAAGTTACTGATAATATCAACCGCATCTCCGCAATTAAGTTGCTTTTTGTTAGCATCACTCGCCATATTTCTGATCTAAATGCTAAAAATGTAAGGACCAAAATGAACAGGATAATGCAAAAAAATGTAATGCTAAAATATAATTTTATCATAGAAACGAATTTAAACAATATTCATTCATGAGACCCATATATACAAATAATTCAACGAAAGCACTATCACATTGAAACATAAAAAATGGGCAACCAAATTTCCTCACCAGTTGATAAAAAACTTACAAATTAATGATCAAGAAACAAACATCAAAAGTCATATTAGATATCAATATGCATACTAACATTGAATTAAAAACTATCGAATTACGATGAGAACTTTGGATAACATTTTCTGAACATTTGACAAACAATCACAATATCAAATCATACATAGCAGACACAAAAACCCTACAAATATACTCCAATTATGTAACATAGAATATAATCCACGTATTAATCCACTACTCCTATTTAACACTTCATTTGTCCACACTTGTTTGTTTCTAAGATTATAAAATAAGAGTTTTGTTATAATAATGATAATCAAATCTTACTAAGGAAGACTCGTAATACTTACTAAGAAAGACTCGTGATACTTATCAAGAAAGACTTAATTTAATATTGGAAACTTGTCAGGAAAATTAAGATTTTATTAACCTGACTAAGAAAACTTACCTATTAAGTTTTCTTAGTATAGTTGATAAAACTCTACTATAAATAGAAGTTTTTTCTAGTCATTTGTACTTTACCAATCACAGAAAAAGTAATAATACTTTTGAGATCTCTCTCTTTCCTTCTCCAATTCTTACTCTATAGTTTATTTATATAGCATTATCAGCACGAGTCTCTGCCAACTGAAACTTGATTCTCGAAAGAGGTACGACTTATTCTGACTCACGAGTCTCTATCAACTAAAACTATTTCATAAAAGAGGTACGATTTATTTTACTCATTTTATTCTAATTATTGTTACATATTTATTTATGTTACTAATTGAATACTATAAAGATGGCTATGCCGTCAAGTAATACTACTATAAAGATGACGTAAAGATGACGATGTCGTCAAGTAATAATCAAAAGTTTTCTGGCCGATCATGCCGTTGTAACTTTTGTATAAAGTTATTATTTCAACTTGCTTGTTTAAATATTATGTGACATATTATATCTTGTTTAAAATCTATTCAGAATGGCGAATCTTGCAATATTAGAGTTTCTTGCCTTGGATGTATCTGGTGATAATTATCTATCTTGGGTAGTCGATGCTGAAATACACCTTAGTGCTAACGGGTTAAAAGACACCATAGAATCGGGAAAAACTCCAAGCGTTGAACAAAATGCCAAGGCTATCATTTTTCTAAGACATCACATTCATGAAAATTTAAAATCTGAATACTTAACCGTCAAAAACTCACTCACCCTTTGGAATAATCTCAAAGTTAGATTTGATCACCAAAAACTTGTTCATCTACCTTATGCCAAGTATGATTGGCTTAACATAAGGTTACATAAATTCAAATTTGTTGTTGAGTATAATTCTGCCTTATTTAAAATAAGCTCCAAACTGACCTTGTGTGGTGAGAATATTACTGATGCTGGCATGATTGAAAAGACGCTCTCAACCTTTCACCCCAATACTATGATTCTGGCGCAACAATATCGGGAGCGCAATTTTCAAAAATATAGTGAGCTGATATCTCTCCTTCTTAAAGCTGAAAAGAACAACGAGTTGTTATTGAAAAAACATCAGATACGTCCCACAGGCTCTGCCCAGTTACCTGAAGTACATAACACGTCATTCCGGAAGAATGGACGTGGGAAAGGGCATAGAGGAGGACGAGATTACGGATGGAATCATGGACACGGAAATTTTCTTGGTCGATTTCGTAATCAGTATAACTCTGATCACCTGAAGTGGCAGCGTGATGGATACAACAACTCTGGCCACCAAAAGTGGCAGAATGAGATGTCAATTGAAGGCACCACCAGAAGGGAATACTAGAGATATCTGCTTTAGATGTGGGGCTCATGGGCATTGGACTCGTACTTATCGTACACCTAAACATCTTGTATCTTGTAGAACTTTACGAGTCATCTAAAAGGCAGAATGGACAAAGGATGGAAATAAACTTGGCTAGTTATAATGATGAACCAATCACAAATGAAGAAGTAACAATACTTTTTAATCTCTCTCTTTCTTTCTTCATTTTTTACTCTACAGTTTAATTATATCAAGTTTACTATAATTTAAAGTAGCAAATGAGTTTTGAAATCTAGTAACAAAAATATTATAAGCAAGAGGGGAATTTGCGAACCAGGACACATGAAAATGCAAATGCTGGTAAAGTTACGATTTTAGCTTACAACAAAAAGAAGAAGATCCTAGATCGAAATTATTTTAGTCTCGAGTCATCAAGAGTCCCTCAGGCCCTTGATTCATTACAGAAAGTTATGACTTAATTTTTAAGCTAAAAGTGAACCTTCCATGACAGTAACGGATTTTCCTCGAATCAATACTCTCTGATTCTTCTCATCCACATGCAGGTTTATAATGCCGCCTCTAGGAGATGCCTGTTACAAGAAATTAGAAATCAGATATTTATTTATTTTTTTATATTCAAGAATGGAGATCATAATTTATATGCATCTGCAGATGCATGTGTGCGCAGCTCATGCGTGTGTGAGGGAGAGTAAGATAGTGGTGATAAATACGAGACTCGGTTATAGTGATCACCAGAGAGGAGCTAAATCTATCTCATGAATGTGAGTTTGCATATGTCATCTGTTGCCTGCGTATCGATAGTTCTAGTATTTGTATGTAAATGTGTGACAAAATGTAAAGGTAGGGAGAGAGACAGAACTTGATATGCGACCAATTCAGTATTTCCCAGCTTTTGGCTCCAATAGGGTGCTAAGGCACAGTGTGCACTCCCACAAACAGGATCCTGGATATATAATGTAAGACACAATGTATCGATTTTCAGTAGAGGTATCGCGTGTGAAATGATTAAAATTCATATCAGTGATTATTTCATTGAAAAATAAATCAGTTCCTTCATGTATTTTAATACATAAAAAGCTTTCTCACTTGTGTTTGCAAGACTTGAGGCTGCTTTTCATTTAGGTGAAACAAAGTTCAGTTTTGGCATTATATATGATCAATTTGTCAAAATTTAGTAAACTTGAAGCTGAAAAATGGCAACAAATACCTCCTTGATCGCAAGTTTGGGAGAGAAGAAGCGACTGTAGAAGTCGAAACCAGAATTAGAAGGTGCAACTGCTGTGATAATTAATCCTCTGGCAGGTAGTTTTTGTATCTCATCAAACTGTGGTTGGTATTCTGAAACCGCCTTTGCAGAATGAAGTACAACCTGCCAATCCAAACTTCAATATCATACGGTTTAATAATAAAATAGAATCAGCAGAAATGGAGCTTTTATATCTCAACCAGCAAAAAGGATGAACACATTTTCCACTTTCCACCTGCAGTCGCATTATATACTTTGTAAGTTTAGTTGCTAGATTATGTTTAGAGGAAGTGATACATACAAAGAGATCATCGTAGGGAGTTTTCTTAATTTCAAGAGTTGAGATGCTGCTCAAGCTTGGAGATTGCGTCAAATTTCCAGGGCAGTCATAATCAGACAACGGATGGGCAGGAAAAGTCAATTCAACAGAGAAACCATGACATTCATTACCATTCGCTAAGGGTGCACTGATCGAGATTTTGGCATCCGGTACTCTCTTAGCAGTTAAAATTCCAGAGAGAGTCATGAACTCTATTACATCAGCATCAACCAAACCAGAGTTGAAGAGGAAGTGGGATGCTGCTAAAGTCCCGGAGCCACAGAGTTTAAGCTGTACACAGCAACAATACTTATAAAGAGAAACCGCAAGAATGTGTCATCACACTTCACAATTTCTTTACTCAAAATTCAAAACAACTAATAAAGAGTTAAAAAGATGTGTAAGAAATTCAAAGCGGTTGAAACAAGGCCTATCAGATGTATTTATAAACAATACAAGTGTTATTATTATTATTCTTTAACAAGTAAAAGATTGTGAAATGAGGCACTCTTGCTAATTTTTCACAATAACTTTTACTTGTGCCTAGCAGGATTGTATATGCAAAATTAGATAATAATTTAGATAATGCAATTACGTATCAACACAGTCATCTTTAAAGGGGTAGATAAAATGGTGTCTCAAGATCAAAGTCGAATAACAACAAAAAAACTCAATAGTCCTAATAAATAATACCAGTAATAAGAATAAAAAATATAGAGAAAGAAAGAGGACCTCAGCAACAGGAGTGAACCATCTGAGCCCAAATTGAGGGTTGGAAGAAGCAGAGTCAGAGGCAATCCGAGTCAAGAAACATGTCTGTGAAATATTGAACTCAGTAGCCACAGCTTGTAACCATAATTCATCTTTCTCCTCTTCCAACAAACACACAGCAGCCGGGTTTCCCTTAAACGCAGAATCCGTAAACGCGTCCACCTGTTTCAATCCCACAACAAAACAACCCCGGATCATATGTTTAACTTGCAGAAAATTAAAACTATGTAATTATATAGAGATAAAGAGATTGAGAAATGAAATTACCACACAGTACTTGACAAGCATTTTTGCCATTTGCTAGAGCTCTTTCGCGATGAACACCAACTTGTCAAATGTGTTTTTAATGCATGTGTTGCTGATATAAGTGTTTAGTATTTGCCAAATTGAGTTGATAAACTATTTGACTCTAGACTAACAACTAACAACCCCCATTGTCGTTAATCAGAAAATAGTATTAATGAGTCATTTTATTTAACCCTTTCACAACTTCACTGGTACTCCTTTGTCAATTGTCATCATATACAGCTCCATTTCAACTTTCCCTACATTTGTCCAGACTTGTTTTTTTTTTTTTTTTTTTTTTTTTTTTGCTAAGTATTTGTCCAGACTTGTTTGTTTCTAAGATTATAAAATAACAGTTTGCTATAATTTAAGGTAGCAAATAAATTTCGATATCCAGTAACAAAATTATAATAAGCAAGAGGGGAATTTGCGAAGGAGGACACATGTAAATGCAGATGCTGGTAAAATTACGATTGTAGATTACAACAAAAAGAAGATCCTAAATCGAAATTATTTAATTTTGAGTCATCAAGAGTCTCTCCGGCTCTTGATTCATTACAGAAAGTTATGACTTAATTTTCAAGCTAAAAGTGAACCTTCCATGACAGTAACGGATTTTCCTCGAAGCAATACCCTCTGATTCTTCTCATCCACATGCAGGTTTATAATGCCGCCTCTAGGAGATGCCTGATACAAGAAATTGGATTTTAGATTTTTATTTCTTTCTTTATATTCAAGAATCGAGATCATAATTCACATGCATGTGCAAATGCATGTGTGCGCAGCTCATGCGTGTGTGAGGGAGAGTAAGATAGTGGTGATAAATACGAGACTCGGTTATAGTGATCACCAGAGAGGAGCTAAATCTATCTCATGAATGTGAGTTTGCATATGTCATATGTTGCCTGCATATCGATAGTTCTAGTATTGGTATGTAAATGTGTGACAAAATATAAAGTTAGGGAGAGAGACGGAACTTGATATGCGACCAATTCAGTATTTCCCAGCTTTTGGCTCCAATAGGGTGCTAAGGCACAGTGTGCACTCCCACAAACAGGATCCTGGATATATAATGTAAGACACAATGTATCGATTTTCAGTAGAGGTATCGCGTGTGAAATGATTAAAATTCATATCAGTGATTATTTCATTGAAAAATAAATCAGTTCCTTCATGTATTTTAATACATAAAAAGCTTTCTCACTTGTGTTTGCAAGACTTGAGGCTGCTTTTCATTTAGGTGAAACAAAGTTCTGTTTTGGCATTATATATAATCAATTTGTCAAAATTTTGTAAACTGAGAAATGAAACAAATACCTCCTTTATTCCAAGTTTCGGACAGAAGAAGCGACTATAGAAGTCGAAACCAGAATTAGCAGGTGCAAGTGCTGTCATAATTAATCCTCTGCCAGGTAGTTTTTGTATCTCATCAAACTGTGGTTGGTATTCTGAAACCGCCTTTGCGGATGGAAGTACAATCTGCCAATTCAAACTTCAACATCATAAGGTTTAAATAATAAAATATAATCAGCAGAAATGGAGCTTTTATATCTCAACAAGCAAAATGAATTAACACATTTTCCAGTCTCATCACCTAAGTTTTCACCTGCAGTCACATTATATACTTTATAAGCTAAGTTGCGAGGTTATGATGAGAGGAAGTAATACATACAAAGAGATCATCGTAAGGAGTTTTCTTAATTTCAAGAGTTGAGACGCTGCTCAAGCTTGGAGATTCCGTCAAATTTTCAGGGCAGTCATAATCAGACAACGGAAGGGCTGGAAAAGTCAATTCAACAGAGAAACCATGACATTCATTACCATTCTCTGAGGGTGCACTGATCGAGATTTTGGGATCTGGAACTCTCTTAGCAGTCAAAATTCCAGAGAGTGTCAAAAACTCTATTACATCAGCATCAACCAAACCAGAGTTGAAGAGAAAGTGGGATGTTGCTAAAGTCCCATGACCACAAAGTTTAACCTGTACACAGCAACAATACTAATAAAGAGAATCGGCAAGAATTTGTCATCAAACTTCACCATTTCCTTACTCAAAATTACTCAGAAAGACTTGAAAAGCTGTGTGACAATTTCAAAGCGGTTGAAACAACTTTTGTCAAATGTATTTATAAACAATAAAAGAGTTATTATTATTTTTTAACAAAGAAAAGATTGTGAAATGAAAGTACTCTTGCTAATTATTCACAATAACTTTTACTTGTGCCTAGCAGTACTGTATATGCAAAATTAGATGATAATATAGATAATACGATTACATATCAACAAGAACACCTTCAAGGGGTAGATAAAATTGTCTCTCAAGATCAAAGTCGCACAACAATGGTCCTTTCCTTTTTTGAAAAAAGCTCAATAATCCTAATAAATAATACCAATAATAAGAAATGAATAAATAGAGAAAGAAAGAGGACCTCAGCAACAGGAGTAAACCATCTGAGGCCAAATTGAGGGTTGGAAGAAGCAGAGTCAGAGGCAATTCGAGTCAAGAAACATGTCTGTGAAATATTGAACTCAGTAGCCACTGCTTGTAACCATAACTCGTCTTTCTCGTCTTCTAACAGACACACAGCAGCCGGGTTTCCCTTAAATGCAGAATCAGTAAACGCGTCCACCTGTTTTAGTCCCTGATCATAAGATTAACTTGCAAATAATAAACAGTACGTTGAGAATGATAGAATGAAATGAAATTACCACACAGTACTTAACGAGCTTCTTTGCCATTTGCTACAGCTCTTCCTTAAAAACCACTAACTTGTCACTTGTGTTTTCCGTGTATGTGTGGTTCATATAAGTGTTTGGTGTTGATAGATTAATGCAATTGTCTTCAGAGTAATTGGATCCAAATTGAGTTGGTAATTAACGACTCCAGACTAACAACTAACAACCCCGTTGTCGTGAATGAGAAAACAGTAGTATAAATGGGTCATTTTATTCAACATCTTTCATAAAATTTAGTAACACTTGCTAATTTTAAAATGGATATGGATTTATGACTTGCAACATAACTTACCGCGTTTGTTATCAACAGAAACTTCGGAAAGTAACACGTGTTTTTATCTTACTGCACTTATTACTAGCGAAAAGTATGCTACCTACGACAATCATCTGTTTGTATATGAAAATTGGCCACACAATATTTAGCTAAAGTAGTATTTACCTAACGTAGAAGACGGTCAAGACACGATCTCTTTTAAAATTTGGACAAGAAATATATGAACTTAAGTTAGAAGACAGTCAAGACACGGACTTGTGTTACATTTATAAAGCTAAGTATATAGCCTTATGGTGGAAACAGTTGAGACTTTGAGACATGTCTTGGCTATTGTCTGATTCCAGCTGCCATTTATAATTTTATTTAGTTCTCAATTTCTTTTTGGAATGAAAATCAAATAGTGCAAAGAACTTAGAACTACTGAGTAGAATTCTTAATGACACAGTGGCTATCTCTCTCATTTTTTGTATAATCGTCTTGTAATAATAAGGGTCGAATGTTCTAATTTCTGCAATAGTCCATTTCCGGGGAAAAGAAGCAAAAAAAAAAAGACTTCCATAGGTTCCAAAGTGCTTTCGAGAATCAGTGCCACCTCTAGGTGATGACAAGTAATATCCAGAAAACGGAAAGAGAACCAAAAGCACGGTAAGAGAAAAGTAAATGCTATTCTATATAATTGTTACAGAACAAAGAGAATGATCTCAAAATTTCGGTCTTTAAAAGATGATTAGCTCCTGCTCATTTTAGGCATTCCAGGTATACCAACAAATTTACACTAAGAGAGAACCTTCCATCACAGTAACTGCTTTGCCTTGGAGCATTACCCTTTGATTCTTCTCATCTAGATGTAATTTTATAATGCCACCTCTAGGTGATGCCTGAATTAACAAAATAAAACATTGTGATGCAGTCGAATAGTGAGGAACAAGCTCCAGATGCTTTGAATATCCAATCAGTGTGCATATCTGTGTTTGAGAGAGATAGGCAGAGTGCACAGGGAGAAGACTAACCTGATATGCAACAAGATCACATTTTCCCAGCTTTTGGCACCAATAGGGGGCCAAGGCACAGTGTGCGCTGCCTGTCACAGGATCCTGAAATCAAATGTCACGCAAATAGAGATTACCAACTTTACCACAAGTTAGCACTCAAGACAAATGTTCAACGTTTAGATAAGCCCTTTCTGTTACTTAATAGCTTGATGCATGTAACCATAGGGGTGAACATGTCACGGTACATAAAAGCAGCACCTTTACTCAACCTGGATTCAGCTAAATTGCAGCCTTAAAATAGCACAGGTCTCTGTATATTCACAGACAATAAGCACCGCAATGAGGCTAAGGATACCTATTCGAATTCAGTTTTGGATATGGCATTAGATGATCAAGTGATCTAGCTAATGATGTGGGTGAAGTTCAAACTGAATATGCAATCTCTAAACATCAGAAAAGAAAGACAAGAAGGCATCTGGAAGGAAGACAAGTAACGAAGAGACTACCACACACCAAGTGAACCGATGCTATGACCAAAAATTAAAAGGTTTGGAGCTTGGAGAAGTATTAGGGAGTCCTGATGTTTAGCTTAAAGCTTACCTCCTTAATCCCCAGTTTAGGACAAAAGAAACGGCTATATATGTCAAACCCAGATTCAGAAGGAGCAAGCCCTGTAATAGTCAATCCTCTGCAAGGGAGTTTTTGTATCTCTTCAAACATCGGCTTAAATTCAGCAACAGTCTTTCCAGATGAGAGCACAACCTGCAAATTTATATAAATTGAACATCCCTCAGATGCAAAATTTATCTTTCCCTAAGCAAGATACACAATGGCACTTGTATTATACCATTTTACTGTTAAGCTTATATGTCAGCCCTCTTAACAACTTCCAACAAGAATGTGCATTATTAATGAAGTGCAATAAAAAAAATTGAGCACAGCCACACACTTACAAGAAGGTCATCTTCTGTAGTTGTCTTCTTGATCTCAACAATGGAAGCACCATTTAAACTTTGGGAAATTTTTGAAAGCTCAGCAGAAATATATTCAACCAGTGGCACAACAGGAAAATCCAACTCTATACAAAAGTCATCACCTGCATCAGTGCTGTTCAAGTGTGATGAAACTGAAATTTCAGGCAGTGAAACCCTCCTAGCAGTCAAAACTCCGGACAGTGTTATGAACTCAATCACATTCGCTTTCACCAAACCAGACGAGAAGATGAAGTGGGATGCTGCCAAAGTGGCATGCCCACAAAGTTCAACCTGTACGCAGACATTTACATACATATAGAGATGAATAGTATCAAGTGCTTGTGATTTATGATGAGCTAGCCACAAATGCCTGATTGAGCGATTGGTAAACTTGATACAAACAAATCCACCACCTTTTTTATTTCTTAGTTTGTACACATATTATTTGCATTGACCCTTACTAGATTAGAGCAACCACTACCTGTGGCTATCCAATAAAACATTGTCTAATTTCTACACTTGTCAAATAAAATTCTAGTAGAATGAGAAAGTACCAATAATATTAACATGGTACAATTAAGTAAAAAACACGGTCATTTACTAATTACACAAGCGAAGTGATAATGTAGTACAAACACATATGCTTCTTTGTTAATACACTCAATTTACTCGAAAAACCATTTTTGGATCCGAGAGATAGCTCACGGCACTCCTTCTATAGATATTTGAAAAGCCTATCTCATAAGATGCTTAGTTGTCCAAATTAACTTTTATAAATTACTGAAATTTTCACTATCCGAATTCGAGACACCTGATAGTAAAAAGCCAAATGAATCTTTATGCAAAACGAATGCACAAAGAATTGAACTCCTAACAAGATTAATATTCCTAGAAAATTACAAAAGCCAAAAAAAGAGACAAAAAAAAGTGAACCTCAGCAACAGGAGTGAACCATCTGAGATGAAACCGAGGATTAAGCGAGTCGGAGGCAATTGGAGTGAAGAAACATGTCTCAGAGAGGTTGAACTCGGTAGCTACCAATTGTAACCACTCCTCATCTTTTTCTTCTTCCAACAAACATACTGCAGCTGGGTTTCCCTTAAATGCTTTCTCTGTAAACGCATCCACCTGAAACGTTTTCTTTTTTTAGCAAATTCACTCTACAAGCAGTTGCGGAACCAGAATTATCCGAAACCTGGACTAAAAATATTATTTGAACGTTTTAAAGGGCAAACCGAAGCTGGAAAAATAAATTTACTGATTTCTAACGGCCCATTGGAAATCTATTAATTTTCGAAGATTAGCTGGAATTGTACAAGGCATATTCATTAACATACGAATTTAAGATACATGTATAGATTGGAAGAAGACAGGGAATAAGATTACCACACAGTATTTTACTTGCTGCTTGGACATTGAGATTTGCAAGAACAGGAACTTAAGAAGCAGTTAAAGTATACACATCTATGTATTTCCCAAAATGCTATATATCCCCGATAAATCCCGAAAATGTTTCCAAATAATACATATTCCTGATTTTATTTGCGAGATTATATGTATGCACGAAAAGTTCATTTCATTTATTGGAAAGTAGCCAATAAAACTGAGACAACTCAGTTTTTAGGATCATTTCGGAAACAATTCGTTCTCATATGTATTACACTGTCTGTATATGGTACTTATATGCTAAATTTGATATAAGTAATACTGGTAGTTTATTAGTTAACATGCTCATCTTATTTTAGAAAACAAGAAAAGTATTAGTGATGTTTATCATATTCTTTATATGTTTTATACTAGGCAATACGTAAAAGAATCCGCAATGTAGCGCGAAAAGCAATAGTGAAAGCTTGATGAATCTAAGCTAAAGAAGATGAAAAAAGGCTAATAAATCACCATATTTCAATTAAGAGAGAGAGAGCATTACATTCTGTTTTTAAGAGTGAATATTCATATCTATACAACGGAAGCAAGACACACTATATAGACTTACAAACTAACACAAGAATAACAAACTTTGTAACAAATTTTCCCTCCATTTTTAATCTGTGACTTTGACTAATATTGACTTGACTTAGCTTAACTTAGTTTGACATTCATCTATATTAACATCCCCCCTCAAGATGGAGGGTTGAAACAGGTTGCACACTCCAATCTTGGACAAGAGAAACTGCAGAGAGAGAGAAGACAAAGACTTGGTAAACAAGTCTGCAGGTTGAGATGCTGAACTCAAATGAGCAACTTGAATAAGACCCTGTTGAAGCTTGGAACGCACAAGGTGACAATCAATCTCAATGTGCTTTGTGCGTTCATGAAACACAGGATTTGCTGCAATGTAGAGAGCTGACTTATTGTCACAATACAAAAGAACAGGTGTAAGAGAAGAACATCCAAGTTCAGTGAACAGTTGAACAAGCCAGTGAATTTCACAGCAAACATCAGCCACGGCTCTGTACTCAGCCTCTGCAGATGACCTTGAAACTGTATGCTGCTTCTTAGCTTTCCAAGAAATCAAGGATTTACCAATAGTAACACAATAACCAGTCAAGGACTGTCTTGATTGAGGACAAGAACCCCAGTCAGCATCAGAGTAGGCTGTAAGAACTAAAGAACTAGAGGCTGACAACAAAATTCCTTGACCTAAAGTATGCTTCAAATACCTTACTACTTTATAAGCAGCATGGAGATGACACTATCTAGGAGAAGCCAGAAACTGAGATAGAATATGAACTGAATAGCTGATGTCAGGTCTAGTAATTGTAAGATAAATCAAACGACCAACAAGCTGTCTGTATTGAGTAATATTGTTGATAAAGGGAGAAGTGTCATCAGCTAGCAATGTGTGATGTTGTTCCATGGGAATGAGAGATGATTTTCCATCCAGTAAGCCAACTTGAGTCACCAAATCCAGAATGTATTTTCTCTGATTCAAGTATATACCAGACACAGACCTAGCAGCTTCAATCCCCAGAAAGTACTTTAAAATACCTAAGTCCTTTATTTTGAAATGCTGAGCTAAGTAAGATTTGACAGAAGCAATCAGAGGTTGATCATTGCCAGTAACAAGAATGTCATCAACATAGACCAAAATAGCAACAAAGGAGTCACTCTTAGAGAAGAGAAATAGACTGTAATCTGAGAAAACTTGAGTAAAACCATAAGCCAACAGCACTGAACAAAATTTCAAGAACCACTCCCTAGGAGCCTGCTTTAAGCCATTTAAAGACTTAAGCAATTTACAAACAAGGTTTGGAACAGACTGGAGCTCACTAGGAATGACATAACCTGGTGGAATGGCCATATATACTTCCTCACTTAATTCTCCATGTAAAAAGGTATTTGTCACATCCATTTGTGTGACAGGTCAATTTTGAATAGGAGCAAGGGCCAACAAAACTCTTACTGCTAGGAATATGTGTATTAGTTTGATGATAAGTTAAATAAAATACTTAAGTAGAAATCTAGTGTTTGTAGCCTCAACGGATAAGACCATCTTGGCTATCCGTTGAAGGAGTAGCTTTACTTAGCAATAAGTTTAGTATTGTAGCACATTTCATTCTCTGGATTCAAGTTGTAATTCTTAGATGTTGTAGGAAAGTATCAGTCATGTTGACTACTAGTGGATATGCAAATAGGAGGGCTAATTGTAAATATTTCATGCCTTGTAATTTTGTATAAGTGAAGAAGTATCAACTGATATTGAAGACCTTCAACGGATAAGAAACAAAGCTTCAACGGATGTCTCTAATGCTTCAACGGATAAGTGCTTCAACAAATAAAGACTTCAACTGATAATGCATCAACGGATAAAGCTTCAACGGATAAAGCCTCAACGGATAAGGCATCAACGGATGAAAGTTTCAACGGATGCTTAGTTCATTAGCAGTTGATAGTGACAATTCATAAGTTGACAGAGGCACATGGGTTGACAGAGACAAACTGGAATGTGGAAGCCTCTTGGAGGAATCAAGAAAATGCAGCATTTCCATTCTGGTGCAAACAAGGAAGTGTTCAAAGATTCACAGATTATCCTAGATTGCATTGGATAGAGAAATGAAGAAGAAACATGTGAAGAGCCTTTTTAATTGTATTTTACAGTTTTGTCTTCACTTGTAAACTTGGTGATATATATAAACCAAGTAGCAGCTAGTAATTAGAGATGAATTTTCCAGAGCTGTTTAGAAAAATCCAGAGAGAAAATCATCTAGTTTGTACTAGGAAGCGGCTATGATTTAATTCTTTGAATCACAGATTTTCTGAAATAACACATCTCTGGTGGAACAACAAATCCACCAGAAAAGATTTTAAGTTCTCTGTGTTCTTTACATTTGTGTTTGAATATATATCTGTCTGCATTGGCTTCAAGCAATTCACACACACTTGTTCTCAGAAACACTTAGCCTTAGAAACTGCTCAAAACTTGAAAAAGTTTTGAGATTTACATTCAACCCCCCTTCTGTAAATCTCATTGTTAGTCCACTGGGAATAACAATTGGTATAAGAGCTTGCTCTTAACATACAAAGAGTTTAAAGATCTATTCTGCTAACATCATGAGTAATAAGGATATTGGTGTAAAGATTCCAATCCAGGAAAGAGATAACTATCATCACTGGAAGGTGAAGATGCATTTACATCTTCTCTCTCAAGATGAAAGCTACACCAACTGCATTGAAAATGGTCCTCACATCCCACACAAGGTGGCCACAGCTGCTACTGCAACAGTTGCTGTTGGACAGTCTATTCCCAAGCCAAAGGCAGAATGGACTGTTGAAGATATTGAAGAGGTCCACAAGGACAAGAAAGCCATGAACATTCTGTTTAATGGCCTGGATCAAGATATGTTTGACAATGTCATCAACAGCCAAACTGCTAAGGAAATTTGGGATATTGTGCAGCTTATCTATGAAGGCACTGAGCAAGTTAGAGAAAACAAAATGCAGCTTCTCATTCAACAGTATGAATATTTTCACTTTGAAGAAGGAGAATCATTGAATGATACCTTCAACAGATTTCAGAAACTGTTGCATGGATTGAAGCTGTATGGGAGAGTGTACCAAGTCAAGGACTCCAATTTAAAATTTCTAAGGTCTCTACCAAAGGAATGGAAGCCTATGACTGTTTCTCTAAGAAATTCTCAAGATTATAAGGACTTCACACTTGAAAGATTATATGGAATTTTGAAGACATGTGAACTTGAGATGGAGCAAGATGAGCTGTTGGAAAAGGGAAAGAGAAAAGGAGGATCAGCTGCACTTGTAGCTGACAGTGAGAAGGTTGAAGCCAGGAATGAGGAAAAGACAATGCCAAGTCTCAAAATTGGTACAAGCAAATCAGAATCAAGCAAGGGTAAAGAGCAAGTAACTGAGGATGAAGACAATTCTAGTCAGGATGACTCTGATGATATTGATGAATATCTGGCTTTTCTGTCCAGGAGGTTTGCAAAGATGAAGTTCAGGAAAAATATAAAATTTACTAAGCCAAACAAAAACATGGTGGACAAATCCAAGTTCAAATGTTATAACTGTGGCATGAGGGGACACTTTGCAAGTGAGTGTAGGAAGCCAACCTCTGATAAAAAGAAATTTGAGCAAGTTGATTACAAAAAGAAGTATTTTGATTTGCTCAAACAAAAAGAAAGAGCTTTTCTCACTCAAGATGATTGGGCAGCAGATGGGGTCAATGAAGATGATGATATGGAATATATCAACCTAGCCCTGATGGCTAATTCTGATGAAAATGAAACTAGTTCATCAAGCAACCTGGTAATTACTACTGATCTCTCTCAGCTTTCTAAACATGAATGCAATAAAGCCATAAATGATATGTCCAATGAATTATATCATTTGCGTGTTTCCCCGAAATCACTAGCTAAAGAAAACACTAGGATCAAAGAGAATAATGTGTTTTTAAGTGATAGGAATGCTGTGTTAGAGGATCAGGTAATTGAGCTTGAAAAGATAAAGCTTAAATGCTTGACTGTTGAGAGTGAACTAGAAGAAGCTGTTAAGAAAGTAGAAATTCTTTCTAAACAGTTAGAAAGTGAGCAAGAGGTAATCAAGGCATGGAAAACATCTAGGGATGTTAGTGTTCAGATTGCCAAGGTTCAGGGAATTGAATCATTCTGTGAGAATGCCTGGAAGAAAAACAAAAAGGAGTTAGAATTAATTGATAGATTGTCAACGGATGTGGAATCAACGGATGATGAAAGTTATCCGTTGAAGGAAGAAAAGGAGCATCCGTTGAAGGCTCATCAATTAAAACAGGAAAGTAATTTTAAAAATAAAAATCTCAATAAGAAGGATGATTGAACTTTCAAGAACTTTGTCAAAGAAGGAGCCAGCACATCCAAAGATGCCAGTAAGGTGAATATAGGACACATGACTTTAGATCAACTGAAAAATAGGCTTAAGTTGGTTGAGGATAAGAAGGAAACTAAAAGAAAATCTAAAAGAAATGGGAAGGTAGGGATTAATAAATATAACAATTACACACCTGATAGGTATGCTCCTAGAAAAGGCTGTGTGCATTATAAAAGTGTTAATCACCTATCTGATAATTGTAAATCTGTTAAAAATACTCCCATGCCTTCAAATCCCTCCATGCCTAACATGTCTATGTCACCTCTGCATGTCATGCATGTTATGTCTCATCAGAATCCCCATGCACATTTTGCAAACATGCCATATATTAATAATCCTTATTTTACTGCATTTAGTATGCCTCAAATGCCATACAATATGCCTATGTGGAATAACATGTTTGCACGATCTATGCCTTATCAAATTCAATCAAATGTGCTAAATGATTTTGTGACTAACCCTACACTTCAACCAACCACATCTGAAATCAAGGTTGACCCAAAGTTACCTAAGTCAAAAGATGCAGGAGGAATGAAGTCTAGGAAAAAGACTAACAAGGCTGGACCCAAGGAAACTTGGGTACCAAAATCAACTTGATTGATTTTGTTGTGTGCAGGGAAAAAGAAGGAATCTATGGTACTTGGACAGTGGCTGTTCAAGACACATGACAGGAGATTTCACCCTGCTCACAGAGTTTAAGGAGAGAGCTGACCCTAGCATAACCTTTGGAGATGACAACAAAGGATTCACTATGGGATATGGCTTGATTTCAAAAGAAAATGTCATCATTGATGAAGTTGCATTGGTTGATGGTCTCAAACACAACTTATTGAGCATCCGTCAACTATGTGACAGAGGGAATATTGTTTCCTTCAATTCTGAAGCCTGTATTGTCACAAGTAAAAAGGACAATAAAGTGGTTCTAACTGGAGTTAGAAAAGGGAATGTATACTTAGCTGACTTCAACTCTACAGATGCAGAATCCATTACTTGTCTTTTCAGCAAAGCAAGTGCAGTTGAAAGTTGGCTATGGCACAAGAAGCTGTCCCATTTGAATTTCAAGACAATGAATGATCTAGTCAAAAAGGACTTAGTTAGAGGAATGCCTCTAGTTGAATTCACAAGGGATGGACTGTGTGATGCTTGTCAGAAAGGAAAGCAAAAGAAAGTATCATTCAGTAAGAAGCTTGAATCTGCAATTGATGAACCATTACAACTGCTACACATGGATCTCTTTGGACCAGTCAATGTATTGTCAATTTCAAGAAAAAGATATTGCCTAGTGATTGTAGATGATTTCTCAAAATTTTCTTGGGTTTATTTTCTTGGATCAAAGGATGAAGCCAGTGAAATCATTATCAATCATATCAAGCAAGTCAACAATCATCCTGATTTCAAAGTAATGAATATTAGGAGTGACAATGGAACTGAGTTCAAAAATTTAACCATGAAGTTGTTCTGTGAAGAAAATGGGATCATGCATGAGTTCTCAGCTCCAAGGACCCCACAACAAAATGGTGTGGTGGAAAGGAAGAACAGATCACTAATTGAAGCTGCAAGGACAATGCTTGAAGAGTCAAAACTCCCAACTTACTTTTGGGCTAAGGCTGTTAACTGTGCATGTTACACTCAGAATATTTCTCTAATCAATCAGGCAAAAGGCATGACTCCCTATCAATTATTCAAGAGAAGAAAACCAACTTTAAACTTTCTGCATATCTTTGGTTGGAAATGTTACATCTTAAGGAATCAATCTGATCGCAAAGGAAAGTTTGATGCAAAGGCTGATGAAGGAATATTTGTTGGTTATTCTGCTGGAAAATCATATAGGGTCTACAATCTAAGAACCAACATTGTCATGGAATCTGTGCATGTTGTGTTTGATGATAAAAAGATTGATGGACTAACAGATGAGGGACATCATGAAGGACTCAAATTTGACAACATTGAGATATATTGTGATGATAGTGAAGATGAGAATGATGAAGAATGCATCTCAAGAAGAATTCAGAATCTGCCTTTGGATAATGCACAGAATGTTGCATCCGTTGAAAGTCAAAATTCAGCTTCCGTTGAAAGAAGCAATGTAGCATCCGTTGAAAGACAAAGTGCATCATCCGTTGAAGTTCATAATGAAGCATCCGTTGATCACAGTCTGTCAACAGATAATCAATTCACTTCATCAGTTGATAGAGCTCCCAATTCATTTCAAAGGATCAGCAACTCAGGGGGAGTTTCAACCAATCAACATTCTATCTCACATCATGACAATACTGAGGCAACCTCATCTAGAGCTAATCTACCACCTCAAAGGAAATGGACCAAGAATCACCCTTTTGAACTGATCATTGGTGATGCTACATCTAAAGTGCAAACTAGAAGGGCTACTCAAGATGAATGTCTATATAGTAGCTTTCTATCACAGGAGGAACCTAAGAGAGTGGAAGAAGCTCTATTAGATCCAGATTGGATTTTAGCAATGCAAGAGGAGCTAAACCAATTTGAAAGGAACAAAGTATGGAAGCTGGTACCCAAGCCAAAGAACAAGAGTTCTATTGACACAAAATGGGTATTCAGAAACAAGATGGATGAAAATGGCATTTTCATAAGGAATAAAGCCAGATTGGTTGCTAAAGGCTATTCTCAACAAGAAGGAATAGATTTTGATGAAACATTTGCTCCAGTTGCCAGACTTAAGGCCATCAGAATCTTTCTAGCCTATGCAGCCCATGCCAATTTCAAAGTCTATCAAATGGATGTCAAGAGTGCATTTCTAAATGGGGAATTGGAGGAAGAAGTTTATGTAAGCCAACCTCCAGGATTTAAAGATCCAAACTTTCCAGACTATGTGTATTATCTGTTGAAAGCACTCTATGGACTAAAGCAAGCACCTAGAGCCTGGTATGAGACTTTGTCAAAATTCCTTCTAGTTAATCACTTCACAAGAGGTACTGTTGACAAAACTCTCTTCTTTAGAAATGTTGATGGCTCTAAAATACTTGTTCAAATTTATGTAGATGATATTATATTTGGATCTACAGATGATAAGCTTTGTAAAAAGTTTGCTAAGTTAATGCAAAGTAAATATGAAATGAGCATGATGGGAGAGCTAACTTATTTTCTTGGTTTACAAGTTAAACAAGTTAGTGGTGGAATTTTCATTAGTCAAACTAAATACATTTATGATCTTTTAAAGAAGTTTGACTTAATGGATTGTTCATCTGCAAAAACTCCCATGGCCACTGCCACCAAGCTTGAATTAAACAAGGCTGAAAAGTCTGTGGATATTTCAAGTTATAGAGGCATGGTTGGCTCACTTTTATATTTAACTGCTAGTAGACCTGATATAATATTTTTTACATGTCTATGTGCTAGATTTCAAGCTGACCCTAAAGAATCTCACTTAGTGGCTATTAAAAGAATCTTCAGATATCTCAAAGGGACTCCAAATCTAGGAATTTGGTACCCTAGAGAGTCTGGTTTTGATCTAATTGGCTACTCAGATGCAGATTATGCAGGCTGTAAAATAGACAGGAAAAGCACAACTGGCACCTGTCAATTTCTAGGGAACAAGCTTGTGTCATGGTTCAGCAAGAAGCAAAATTCTGTTTCTACATCAACAGCTGAAGCTGAGTACATTGCTGCTTGTAGTTGTTGTGCACAGATACTATGGATGAGGAATCAACTATTTGACTATGGTTTGACTGTTGACAAAATTCTTATATTCTGTGATAACACAAGTGCCATTGTCATTACTGAAAATCCAGTGCAGCACTCAAGAACCAAGCACATTGACATCAAGTACCATTTCATTAGGGAACATGTGATGAAAGGTACAGTGGAACTTCATTTTGTTCCAAGTGAAAAGCAGATTGCAGACATATTTACCAAGCCACTTGATGAATCATCATTCACAAGATTAGTAAGTGAGCTAGGTATGCTTAATTATTCATAAATTTATGTCCTCTATATAATCTGTCTTGAAGCCTGAAATGAATTTGCAGCAAGAACAAAGTTGGCTTTTAGTAAAACTTATTCTATCAACGGATATTCCATATCCGTTGAAAGCCAAAATTGTTCTATCAACGGATGATCATTATCCGTTGAAAGACAAATACATTTCTGGTAATTTTATCCCTCAACGGATAAAATAGTGTTGATCATCAACGGATAACTATTTACCTTATCCGTTGAAGTGTCACATCAGTTACTTTAAGTGAGTCACAGCCGTTGATTCTTTTACTTAACCGTTGATACAGATATACACTATTGTATATATTTGTATTAAAGGCAGTTTTCAGAATTTCTACAGTTTTCTTTATTCTTAAACGACTGTAATTTGCTTGAAAGTATCATTTAATCATTTTATTTACGTTTTAATTCAAGAAAGTATAAAAGCCCATTGAATTCTATTTTTCACTTTACGCTTTCTTGCAATTTTTATTCTCCTTCTCTCCCAAAATTCTCAAGTTTTTCTCTGCAACCTCTACTCACAACAATGGCACCAGTAGTCAAAATCAAGTCTCAAACAGGATTTGTTTATGAAAAGAATAATTTCGTAGCCTTGGTTGAAAAGAACGAAGCCCATTCTGATTATCACAAGATGATGGACTTCATCACAAACGGCAAACTAAGCTATGCAATGCTGGAAGCCCCAACCATCTACTGTGAGGTGATTGAGGAGATTTGGACAACTGCAGAGTTCAACTCCACAGATATGACTATGGCCTTCTCTCTCAAAGGTAAGGATTATTGCATTAACTGTGATGATATACAGTCTTGCTTTAAGCTGCCTGAGAATAATGCCATGACACCACACACTGATAAAGATGTATCTGCTATGTTAGATTCCATAGGCTATGCTTTTGATTCTGCTAGTTTAGGTAGTATTAGAAGGAAAGGGCTTAGGAAAGAATGGAGCTTTCTTGGAGATGCCTTTATTAAGGTTTTCTCTGGGAAGATTAGCAATTTTGATGTCATAACTTCATCTCTTGTTAATATGCTTTATATGCTAGTTTCTGATAGGTACTTTAATTTTAGCAACTGTGTCATGCTAGAATTAGGTTCCAGATTAGGTAACAAAGCTAATAGACCACATAACATCTACTATGCTAGATTTTTTATGTTATTGGTTAACCATGTTGCTGAAGGATTGGTTATATCAAATGAGAATAATAAACTCAAATGCTGGGCACAAGAGAAAAGGGTCCTTGCAGACCTTTTGAAAATGAACCTCAACAGCCAGGTGCCATTGGTATATTTGCCAATCATGAATGCACCACAGGTAAGTGAGGTAAACACTTCTATAACTCCTACTATTTCCAACCCCATTGTTTCTTTGTCTTCCAGTGTGGCAATGGAATCTGTGTCTTTGTCCAAACAGGTTCCTACCAAAGCCACCAAAACTAAAGTTTCAAAACTCAAGTCAAAGAAAACTACCTCTGTTGTTTCTCAAAAGACAACAGTTGTAACAACTACCATAAACCCTGAAGGGAGTGAACAGGGTGTGAGTGGTTAGGAGAGGGGTGAACATCAAGAAACCCCCCCAGGATAAGGTGGGAGAGGTGATTGGTACCCAAGCCAGCCAAGCCACAGTCTCTCAAAAGACTGTGGTGGTTCAAAAGGAGTCAAACACATCCCTAGTTACATCCTCCCAAAAGGGTGCAACTATTGAAAATTGTCCCCAACCAGGGACACAGACCAAAAGAGGAAGGGACACTGAAGCCACACATTCACCAATTAAATCCTTTTCGAGGAAGAAGAAGGCCAAGACCCTAGTTTCCACACAAGGGGCACACACAGCACGGATACATCCACCTGTATTTGTGCCTTCTCAAATTTAGCTTGATGTAATTCCAGAAAATGTGGAGTCACAGCCCCATTCTCTCATAATAGAAACACATCAATCATCAAACTCTCCATCACCCTCTCTGGATGTGGATATGATATTAACATCAATTCCTGATTCTCCCTCATTAAAACTAAGGGAGGAGCTCCACTCAAAACCTGATGATCATCATCTTTTAGATGATTTGTTGGATCATCAGCCAATTCTTTCAGATATAGTTGAAGAATCTGTGTCACCTCACTTAAAATCAATTCACACAGATTCAACAATTATGTCACTTTCTATATCTACATATTTTCCTTCTTCAACGGATATCTCTCATCCGTTGACAAGTGGTTATTCTTCAACGGATAAGCTTAACAGCAGTTATCCGTTGACACCATTAGTTTCCACTTCAACGGATACTCCCTATCCGTTGATGGTCTCTACACACATAACAGAAACAATTCCAACTGTAGAGGACATGGTTACTGTACAATCACTTTTAGGTTTGAGGGAAGGGAGTGATCTTTTGAGTGAGAGGCTGGGTTGCTCCCAGGAAAAAGGAGAGGTTGAGAGTCACCATATGCATGCTATTTCTTCCAGCATGGCAAAAGTAAGTGAAAGGAGTGCCACCTTAGCAGGTGAGGGTGAGGGTGTGAGGGTGTGTGTGAGCCGGGGGAGCCCCTGTTAGTGTAGGTGCCCTAGAGGCAATACATTATTCTTTTAAATCTTTATGTCAGTTGATCATTCAATAAATATATTTATTATGACCTTAATTACTGCGATATTTTGTTAGCATAATAAATGTCCTTAGAATCATGATACAAATTGTATAGTTTAAGTACATGACTTGAACTTGAGATTATATAATATATCATATTCTTAAAGGTCCATAGTCGAGTATTATTATATAGGACAATAATAATACATAAATAGACTAGTATGTTGTTTGACAAGATAACCACATCTCATTGGTTATAAGTATGGGGATACTAAAGTCAATACATAGGTACATGTGAGAGTACATGGTACTGGACAGACCAACAGTGAGATTCTTCATGTTTAATAAAGTCATAAGAAAGACTCACAGTGATAATGGTGTAACGATCCTTTGACTTGAAATCATTATATTTCTATACGAGGATTAATATACTTTGACTACATTAAAAGTTACTTTTAATCGGGTGATGATAAAAGTGGACATCGGGTATATCATGAGTCGTATGAGAAATATGAATGATAGATAAAGGATTTAACCCTCCTATAATTAGGAGAGATATTATTGGCCTCTTGATTGAGTGAGATTATAAAAGCATGGTCATGCTCAAATAATGATTTGTCTTGATAATCTACTCATGGATCAAGTAAACCCGGATTAAATGTTGAAGAGGATGACTAAATACATGCCTCGAGTTTAATCTATAATATGTATGGTTAAAGGGATTATATTACATGAAAAACATTAATCACGAAAGGTTTTATCTAATCACGATTTAATTATTGTTTAATTGGGTAACAATGATGTATTACTAGATACCGCTCATTGTTTATAATTTTATTAGAGAATAAAATTATTGCCAATTAAATAATAGCCTATAGGGTCGCACAAATAGAGCACTTAATGGAATAGTTAATTTAAATTATGGATTTAAATTAATTGATGATTATTTGAATTTTATTATAATTGAGTAAGACTTAATTGAGATAATATAAATTCAAATTAAAAGGAATATTTTTGCCCATAATAATTAAGTATGACTTAGTTATTATTTAAATAATAGAAATTCGTTTTTATTATTTAATCCAATACCTACTAGGGTTGGGCTTTGTTGTTATGGGCCTTTTTAATCAGCCATTATAAATACATAATGATAGGTTAAAGAGGCTTGTACATTTTTGAGAAAACCCTAGCAGCAAAGAGAGGCAGAGGCAATTCAGATCGTCAAGAAGGAGGCTAGTACATCCATTCCGTAGTCAAGTTCGTGAGACGTTCTTGAAGGTGCTCGTGTGGATACCATAGAGGTGTTTCTCCGAGAGGTAGACACAAAGCGTGATAGCTAGGATCTCCGTTGAGTTCGTGAAAGTTAAGCTCTTGAAAGGTATGATTCGTTATCTCCATAATCTGCCCATAATTATACATGGATCCTGTTTTGTGTTTCGAATTTTTATTTTATTTACGTTTATCCGTTGCGTTTTATACCTTCGGAACCCAACAATGGTATCAGAGCTACGTGTATAAGGGGCTGATTTGGTTACGTGTTTACTGTATTTTTACAAGTATGCATGTGTGATGAGTCTGCCATGATAACAGTTATGTTATATGAGTCTGCCATGATAACAGTTATGTTATATGAATGATATGATGAATCTGTTAATGATCTATATGATGATACTAGTATGTTTAAGATCTGTCATATCTCATATGTATGCGATCTCTTAAAATATGTATACTGATACATGTTTTTGGTAACTGGGATATGGATCGTGTGTATACTGATACATGCTTCTGGAATAGTATTCTGATACATGTTTTGCTAGTATTCTGATACTTGATTTTGCAATATGCTTTACTTATTTATTATTCTTGATTGGATCATGATAAGTGATAAATAGTATGTCATCTTTATATGATCTAACATGTTCTTTAATGGTTACTTGAGCATGGTGCATAGTTATGGCCTTAAGACCTTAGTTGTAATGGTTTATTCTTTTGGTTTGTAATAAATACGACTTGCATGTCGTTTTCTATTTGTATTTGTTTTATCTCGAATGTAACTTTTATCCTTTTTGTAAGTTCATTAGTATAATTCTTAATGTAACATCCAAGAAGGACAAGGGAAAGAGGAGGAATCCAATGGAAGCCAAGGAGACAATGGAAGCAATAGAGAAGACATATGTAATAGTTATTTTTACACCATAGATTGACCTTGATCTTTTCATTAGCCTGAAAAGATTACATAGGATTGGGCCATAACTATTGCACATTTACTTTACGCACTTTTCATATGATGTATAAATAGTATGTGTAGAGTAGAAAATGCATGTTTTAATTAGATTAATGATGCATGTATGTATTAGATACATCACCCATGCCATGCCTTTAAACAAGATAAAATCTGTAACGACTCAAGATTTAAAATTAACAAACGATCATGAGATTCTCGTGTTTATGAAACACGGAATAAAATATAAATTTTCTTTATTTATGACATGGGGCGATTTTGTCAACAACGGGTTCATAGAACTTGTAAGGCTGTGGGTTTTAAGCGAGACCGATGTGACTCCTCCACTACCTGGAAATCAAACCATTGACGAGTATTGATTTGAAGTATTTTATTCAAGAAAAAATTGGGAATCTCTTTATGATGGGATCATGATCGTTCTAAATTAAAAATCCCTAAGTAAAAATATTAAGTTTTAATCAGATGCTTTCCAATGAATGAACACTCATTAAATCCTAGATCGATAAGGGGAAGGGCTGTCAGTGGCAGGGGACTCCTATCTATCGTGGTGAAATGCGACGAATAAAAACGGTTGTATTCGGACGTTGTATCATTGGGTCTAACTTAACTGAGTCATCATAATAAGGTGAATATAAACGGTTATATTCAACTATTATGAACTTAGAAGCATAGAGTTTGGTTAAAAATCTATTAGATAGATAAGATCAATTGTTGTTCACCAAATTATCCAAGAATTATATATGATATAATTGACAACTGTTGTCTACCTAAATAATCATGTTTTAAGGATACCAGTGGTTGACTTAGAACATGACGAAATATGGATCTTGGCTCACTAGAAAGATTTATGGGATGTAGTTTCCGAATTAATAGTTAGGGCTATTAATTTGATAAAAAAAATAGTGAGAGATATATTATGAATATATCATAATCATATGAACATAAAATTTTAACTCAGATAATCTAATGTTTATTTTGCGCTTTTATTATTGTAGATACTGAGTAATGGCAACAACACAAACACACTATCCGTACGTTTAGTCCTTGAGAAGGACAAGCTGACAGGAGGAAACAACTTCCTAGACTAGCAGAGGGATTTGAGAATTGTCCTCAGGCAGGAGCGCAAGCTTCATATCATTGATATTCCTCCTCCAGGCCCCCTTCCTGAGGGTGCTACTGCTGATGAACGAGCAGCACGCACAAGGGATGAGAATGATGCAAATGATGTTGCATGTCTTATGTTGGCAACTATGAGTGCTGAGCTTCAAAGACAGCATGTGCATATGGATGCATATACTATCAATGAGCACTTGCAAAGCATGTTTGCAAGCCAAACTCGTCAAGAAAGGTTCAATACGAGTAAGTCACTTTTTAATTGCAAACAAGGGGCGAGTGAACCGGTTGGCCCACATGTTCTGAAGATGATTGGTTACATTGAGTACCTTGAAACTTTGGGTTTCCCGATTGGTCCGGAAACTGGTATTGACCTAATCATGAATTCTTTGAACAACAAATTCACTCAGTTTGTTGTGAACTACAATATGAATGAATTTGACAAAACACCTACTGAATTGTTGCATATGTTGAGAACATATGAGACCAACATGAAGACAGCTGAACCTGCTCCCATACTGATGGTGGGAAATAAAGGTAAGGCCAAAGGGAAGGGCAAATGGAAGGGTAAGAAGAAGATTGGATCTGATTCTACACCCAAGCCAAAGTCAGGTCCCAAACAGGCTTTAAAGCCTAAAGGTGGTGTGGCCAAGGGTGAATGTCACTACTGTAAGAAAGATGGTCACTGGAAGAGAAACTGTCCAATTTACTTGGAGGATCTGAAGAAAAAGAAAGCAGTTCAGATTTCTGGATCAGGTATTTATGTTATAGAAGTCAATTTGTCTATTTCTACATCTCGGGTATTTGATACTGGATGTGCTTCTCACATTTGTATAAATGTGCAGGGCCTGCAGAGAAGTAGAACTTTGGCTAAGGGAGAAGTGGACCTAAGAGTAGGCAATGGAGCAAAAGTTGCTGCTTTAGCTGTAGGGACTTATTATTTATCTATGCCCTCTGGGCTTGTTTTAGAACTAGAAGACTGTTTTTACGTGCCTGTGATTCGCAGAAACATTATTTCTGTATCTTGTTTGGACAAGAAAGGTTTTTCGTTTAAAATAAAGAACAACAGTTGCTCTTTTGCTTTGAATGATTTAACCTATGGTGTTGCGCGTTTATTTAATGATTTATATGTTCTTGATTTAGATAACCCTATCTGTAATATAGAAAATAAACGACTTAAAATGAATGACTCAAATCAAACATACCTCTGGCATTGTCGTCTAGGCCACATAAATGAGAAACGCATATCCAAATTATATAAGGATGGATACTTTGATAAGTTTGATTTTGAATCATACCAAGAATGCGAATCTTGTTTGCTTGGTAAGATGACTAAAGCCCCTTTCACTGGTAAGGGTCAAAGGGCCACTAAACGTCTGGAGCTAATACATAGTGATGTATGTGGCCCAATGCGTGTAATGGCTAGAGGAGGCTACTACTACTTCATAACATTTACTGATGATTTCAGTAGATATGAATATATATATCTTATGAAGAACAAATCCGATTCTTTTGAAAAATTTAAAGAATACAAGGTTGAAGTAGAGAAGCAAATTGGCGGAAATGCAAGTATTAAGATCTTACGATCCGATCGTGGGGGTGAATACTTAAGCACCGAATTTAGAGAGTATTTGAAAGAGTGTGGTATTGTATCACAACTCACTCCGCCAGGAACACCTCAATGGAATGGAGTTTCAGAGAGGAGAAATCGTACCTTGTTGGACATGGTGCGATCGATGATGAGTCATGCAGATCTTCCAATTAGTTTCTGGGGTTACGCTCTAGAAACAGCGGCTTTCACACTTAACCGTGTTCCTACTAAGAAGGTTCAAAAGACTCCATATGAGATATGGAAGGAGAAACGGTCAGGCATGAACTTTATGAAAGTTTGGGGATGTAAGGCGTTTATGAAACGTCAAGAATCTGACAAGCTTGGACCTAAATCCGAAGAGTGCATTTTTGTAGGATACCCTAATGAAACAAAGGCGTATTATTTTTATAGTCCTTCTGAGCAGAAAGTGTTTATTGCTCGAGATGCTGTCTTCATGGAAAGAGATTTTGTTTCCAAAAGAAACAGTGGGAGAACTATAGATCTCGATGAAGATCAAGAACCGCAAAATAGCATTGAACCTGAAGTGGAACAAGAGCAGAATAATGATAATGCTCAACAAACACAGGTTGTTCGTAGATCTGGTAGATTTCGCCATGAGCCAGAGAGATATGGATTTCTCATGACTCAGTGTGGTGATTTGATGCTCATAGATGAAGATGAGCCTCTCACATACCAAGATGCTATGAACAGTCCAGACTCTAAGAGATGGCTTGAAGCCATGAAATCCGAGATAGATTCCATGTACGAAAACCAAGTATGGACTTTGGTTGATCCACCTGAAGGGGTAAAACCCATAGGGTGCAAATGGGTTTTTAAGAAGAAAAAGGGCATGGATGGAAATGTTCAGACCTATAAAGCTAGGCTGGTTGCAAAAGGTTTCAAACAAATTCATGGTATTGACTATGATGAAACTTTCTCACCAGTGGCTATGGTCAAGTCTATAAGGATTTTACTTGCCATTGCAGCATTCCATGATTATGAAATATGGCAAATGGATGTCAAAACAGCCTTCCTTAATGGAAGCCTTGAAGAGGATGTGTACATGACACAACCTGAGGGTTTTGTCGATCCAAGGAATGCTGGCAAGGTATGTAAATTGCGTCGATCCATTTATGGATTGAAGCAATCCTCTAGGAGATGGAATATCCGTTTTGATGAAATAGTCACAGAGTATGGCTTTGTTCAAAATGAAGATGAACCGTGTGTTTACAAGAAGGTTAGTGGGAGCTATGTGGCATTCATAGTACTATATGTTGATGATATACTACTAATGGGGAATGACATACCTTCTCTAAAGGTTGTTAAGACTTGGTTAGGGAGCAATTTCTCCATTAAAGACTTAGGAGAGGCATCCTACATTCTAGGAATGAGGATCTATAGAGAAAGATCTAGAAGGATGATCGGTCTAAGTCAGAGCACATACATTGATAAGGTTTTACATCGTTTTGGAATGCAAAATGCAAAAAGGGGATATGTCCCCGTATCTCAAGGGATAACGATCTCTAAGGATCAATGTCCGAAATCATTGGATGAGAAGGACCACATGAATAAAGTTCCATATGCTTCAGCAATTGGATCTATCATGTATGCAATGGTATGTACTCGCCCAGATGTCTCGTATGCTTTGAGCATGACGAGCAGATACCAGTCTAATCCGGGTGAAGGTCACTGGACGGACTAAAGATTCATTTTTGGTGTATAGAGGAGAAGAGAAACTCGTTGTAAAAGGTTACACCGATGCAAGTTTCCAAACAGACAGAGATGATACTGTATCACAGTCTGGTTTTGTGTTTTGTCTAAACGGAGGTGCTGTAAGCTGGAAGAGTTCAAAGCGAGAAACAGTAGCTGATTCTACAATGGAGGCTGAGTACATTGCAGCTTGTGAAGCAGCCAAGGAGGCCGTTTGGATTCGAAAGTTCATTTCTGATTTGGGAGTGGTTCCATCGATCACAGATCCCATTGATCTATACTGCGATAATAATGGAGCCATTGCACAGGCTAAAGAACCTAGATCACACTCCCAGGCTAAACATATACTCAGGAGATTTCACCTTATTCGAGAGATTAATGAAAGGGGTGATATACACATATGTAAAATGCACACAAATGATAACATTGCAGACCCACTGACCAAAGGCTTGTCACAGCAGAAGCACAATGGTCACATTAGTTCCATGGGTATTAGATATATGGGTGATTGGCTCTAGTGCAAGTGGGAGATTGTTAGTGTAGGTGCCCTAGAGGCAATACATTATTCTTTTAAATCTTTATGTCAGTTGATCATTCAATAAATGTATTTATTATGACCTTAATTACTGCGATATTTTGTTAGCATAATAAATGTCCTTAGAATCATGATACAAATTGTATAGTTTAAGTACATGACTTGAACTTGAGATTATATAATATATCATATTCTTAAAGGTCCCTAGTCGAGTATTATTATATAGGACAATAATAATACATAAATAGACTAGTATGTTGTTTGACAAGATAACCACATCTCATTGGTTATAAGTATGGGGATACTAAAGTCAATACATAGGTACATGTGAGAGTACATGGTACTGGACAGACCCACAGTGAGATTCTTCATGTTTAATAAAGTCATAAGAAAGACTCACAGTGATAATGGTGTAACGATCCTTTGACTTGAAATTATTATATTTCTATATGAGGATTAATATACTTTGACTACATTAAAAGTTACTTTTAATCGGGTGATGATAAAAGTGGACATCGGGTATATCATGAGTCGTATGAGAAATATGAATGATAGATAAAGGATTTAACCCTCCTATAATTAGGAGAGATATTATTGGCCTCTTGATTGAGTGAGATTATAAAAGCATAGTCATGCTCAAATAATGATTTGTCTTGATAATCTACTCATGGATCAAGTAAACCCGGATTAAATGTTGAAGAGGATGACTAAATACATGCCTCGAGTTTAATCTATAATATGTATGGTTAAAGGGATTATATTACACAAAAAACATTAATCATGAAAGGTTTTATCTAATCACGATTTAATTATTGTTTAATTGGGTAACAATGATGTATTACTAGATACCGCTCATTGTTTATAATTTTATTAGAGAATAAAATTATTGCCAATTAAATAATAGCCTATAGGGTCGCACAAATAGAGCACTTAATGGAATAGTTAATTTAAATTATGGATTTAAATTAATTGATGATTATTTGAATTTTATTATAATTAAGTAAACTTAATTGAGATAATATAAATTCAAATTAAAAGGAATATTTTTGCCCATAATAATTAAGTATGACTTAGTTATTAATTAAATAATAGAAATTCGTTTTTATTATTTAATCCAATACCTACTAGGGTTGGGCTTTGTTGTTATGGGCCTTTTTAATCAGCCATTATAAATACATAATGATAGGTTAAAGAGGCTTGTACGTTTTTGAGAAAACCCTAGAAGCAAAGAGAGGCAGAGGCAATTCAGATCGTCAAGAAGGAGGCTAGTACATCCATTTCGTAGTCAAGTTCGTGAGACGTTCTTGATGGTGCTCGTGTGGATACCATAGAGGTGTTTCTCCGAGAGGTAGACACAAAGCGTGATAGCTAGGATCTCTGTTGAGTTCGTGAAAGTTAAGCTCTTGAAAGGTATGATTCGTTATCTCCATAATCTGCCCATAATTATACATGGATCCTGTTTTGGGTTTCGAATTTTTTGTTTTATTTACGTTTATCCGCTGCGTTTTATACCTTCGGAACCCAACAGCCCCTGATGCAAGAAAATAGAGAAAATGAGCGAAAGGCAGGTACAGAAGCTATAAGGGTGGATCCAGCCATTGCTAGTGAGTCAATGAAAGTGGATGATGTAGAAAAGGAAAGACAATTTCAGCAACATTACAAAGCTGTAATTGATAACATTTCCTTGGATGCTGACACTTTTACTCATCCTATTTCAGCCTATCAATTATTGGCTGGTCGGGGAAATGTGGAGGCAGAACAGACTTTAAACATTGTACACACTTCAGAATCTCTTCTCATAGACAAAGCTGCTGTTAACAGGCTGCCTTCTCAAGCTGGTGAGCCATCTGAAGAATTTGGAGTAAATTCTAATGATGATGACTCTGATTCTTTGGATGAGAGCATGAACTTAGGGGGAGTAGCAGGCCCAAGTTCTGTTCCAGATCTTCCTGAATGGGCATGGGCAAAAGCATCAACACCAGGAGAGTTTGGTGTCACTTTGGTCAGACAAGTCATGACAATTCAGAAGGCCCTTCAGGAGACTACAGATGCTGGTACCAAGGCAATTCTTCAAGCTCATCTGGACTCTCTGCATCTCTTGCAGTTGCAACAATTCAAACAGAATCTAAGTGTGGATGAACTCAAGCAGGACATTGCTGATCTGAAATCCTACAATGCTGAGAAGTTGGATTCAGTCATACCTTATGGTACTATGCAAGATTTGTTGGGGAGACTGAGGAAAGAATCTGATGCTGACAAGAGGCTGGCCAGATTGGAAACCAGAGTTCAGATCATTGAAGACTCTATGGTCACCATTCTTCAGAATCAACAAACTCAAACAAATCTACTCATGCAGCTGGCAAAAGCACAAGGCTTGACCCCTACCCTTGATGATAACAAAAAGGGGGAGAATAAAGGGAAAGGGGAAGGAGAGCCATCAACAACAGTTCAAATATCTCAAGTGCTAGTTCCTGCCATCACCACTTATCCAACTATTCAAATCGAAGGAAAGCTTGATGGAATTGATATAATCCAGATAGCAGCGCTGAATTGCAAGTCAAAGAGCAAAGGAAGAAGATTGATGAAAAGATGCAACAAATTTTTGGTTCTACAACTTCTCAATCACAATCTGTGAAGCATAGCACAAAAGTGGTATCAATTATTATGGGGCTCAAGCCAGTAGGGAGGAATAAGGTTGGAGAGACTTCTTCCAAGAATCTGAAATCTATGGTTCTCAAGCCCAACAACAGATCCAATAAGGACTCTACAAAGAATCCTCTAAGCCTTGCTCAGATGAAAGGAGTGGATTTTCCTCTTCCAAAGCCTGATGAAGACAAGCTTTTGGGTAGAAGTATCACAAAGCACAAAGAGACCATGGATGTGGCTGTAAGGAGGAACATGGTTATTATCTTCAGAGAGGGAAAGAGCATATGTGTGATGCAAGGACATCCCAAATTCTCAATAGCCAAGAGGGAAGAAACCAGAAGGTTGAAGGAAGAAGCCAAAAAGCTAAAGGCTGACAAAAGAGCACAAGCAAAGCTTGAAAAATAGCTAAAGTCAAGTCAGGCTGAAGAACAGAAAGAAATTGAAGACAAAAGTGAAGATGAAGCTATGGGGGACATGGTTGATACTGATATGGAAGAGAGAAATAAGGAAAGAGAAGAATGGCAGAAAGGAAACAGAAAGAAGGCCAATGCAAAGAGAAAGATGGTAGATAAGACTGAAGAAACCCAATCAAAATCCAAACCACTACCTTCTATTCATGAACCCATTGTGCCTGACCCCTTCATGAACATTCATGGTGAAACAATCATTCCCAAGGAGGAACCAATTGATTGGGACACCATCAAATTGCCCACCTTCCTAACCTCTTCTCCACCATCAAAGAAGCAGAAAAGAAGAATCAAATCAACACCCTCTAAAGCCTCAATCAAATTCACATAGAAGCCTAAGCCTAAGCCTCAAGCCTCTAAGGATGATTATGTTCACATCTGTGACATAAAAGAATTTTCAGACATTGAACTCTATCTGGATGAGCTGGAGGAAGTAAGGGGAATAGCTGCCTACAGACAGCTACCAGAAAGACTAGTGTTCAAATACAAAGGAGATGGGGAAAGAACTTGGCCTCTTTACAGAATTATGAATGAAGGCTACTCTACCTTGATTAGAGTCTACTCAGCCATACAAAGGGATTCTGGCTTTACCAGGACTTCCAAGACTG